>NW_011888839.1:8804843-8819621 GCF_000151845.1 Pteropus vampyrus | reverse complement strand
TATAAAATGATGTGTTAGAGTTCTCCATAGAAACAGAACCAATAGGATTTTATTAAAGAGATTTATTATAAGGAAATGACTCATGCAATTATGGAGGCTAACAAGTCCCAAGTTCTACACAGTTTAGAAGCTGGAGACTCAGGAGAGCCAGTGGTGTAGTTTAAGTCTGAAAACCAAAGGCTCAAGACTCAGGAATAGCCAATGTTTTCCTTTGTGTTCAAAGGCAAGAAAAAGCCAGTGTCCCAGTTTGAACATACTCAGGCAGAGACTGTCTTTAATTGAGCCTTTTGTTCTATTTAGACCTTCAACTGATTGTATGAGGCCCACTCACATTAGGGAGGTCAGTCTCCTTTTTCAGTCTGTTGATTCAAATGTTAATCTCATGCAGAGACACCTTCACAGATACACACAGAATAATGTTTGACCGGATATCTGAGTACCTTGTGACAAATAAAATTAATCATCACAGATGATAACTCCTAAATTTATTCTTCCGACAGGACCCTCCCCCATAATCTATAACTCATATATCCAAAGGCCTGCTCGTCATCTCTACTTGGATGTTTAAGAGCCATCATAATTCCAATGTGTGCAGTTCGAACTTCAATTTCCCCATAGAAGCCTTCTCGTTGCACGATGTTCTCCATTTCAGTTAACAGCAGCTCTATAATTAATGAGGGCCCCAAACTGCTAAGTAATTCTTGACATGAAAACTGCTAGCAAGTCCCATAGCTCTACTTTTGAAGTATATTCACACTCCAACCACTTCTACTACTGCCACCCTGGTGCAAGCCACTGTCATCTTTTGCCTGGAGTTTTGCAGTATCTTCCTTCCTACTTTATCTTCCTACGTCAATCCTCAATCCCTTGGAATCTATTTCAGTACTGCAGCTCCAGCGATCTTATTGAAAGCAAAACTCAGATTATGTCACTCTTGCTTGGCACCTTCTGATGAATTCTACTTTCACTCAGAATAAAAAGCCAGTGTCTTAGTCTACGTGATCCTACCTCATCAGGCCCTCCCTCCGTTCACTCCAATCACACTGACTTCGTTGCTTGTTTCTCAGACATGCTTGCTGGCTGTCACCTCAGGGCCTTTGC
This sequence comes from Pteropus vampyrus, assembly GCF_000151845.1. Taxonomy (NCBI): domain Eukaryota; kingdom Metazoa; phylum Chordata; class Mammalia; order Chiroptera; family Pteropodidae; genus Pteropus; species Pteropus vampyrus. The sequence goes on along the minus strand of NW_011888839.1, from coordinate 8,818,520 downwards.
ACAGATGTTTTCTCTAACTGCATTTCCCATCTCCCTGATAGCTCCCTGACTTACTCCCTTGCCCTCTTCAGATCTTTGCTCCAATCTTACTTTCTCAGAAAGTAAGACTTTAATTTTTTTGACAATAACCTAATTTTTAAAAAAGACGTTCATGTATTACTTATATAACTAAAAAATAGTAAAGACAATAAGCCACCATTTAGTTTTTTTTAAGCTTTTGGAGTTATTGGCCCAGTCAGCAAAAGCTCATTCCCCTCTGGGATTTTGGATTATATATATTCAGCAGTGACAGAGATGTCTGAGCCCATAGATATAGTTGTAAATACAAAACTGTCAGTGACACCTCTTTCAACTTTCACAAGTAAATGTGCTTTTCATTAAAACAAAATATTTTTGTCTTTATCCATACAGATCTCTCTGTATAATAGATGGTGTGGGGGTAGGGATCAAAAAGATGGCTCAGAGACACTGGGTCACTAACTCTGTTTTCGTCCCACACGAGAATTTGATATTGCTGAGGCTGAAGTCAAGTTAAAAAATAGGAGAGTGATGACTGTACCAACTCCCCAACATAGAACTTCTTAGATTCTTAGTGGTTGTGTACTGTTAGGAGATTTAAGTGCTGAGTCCAAAGACTTGTGACTCAGCAGACATTTTGCTCTTCTCTGGGATCCAGCGGGCCTGGTCTTACATGGACCAATCACCTAAAGCCATTAGGGAATTAAGAGCTAGGGAAAACTGGACATCATGCTATTCACAAGTTCCAGAGTCTTTGGCTAATTAGTTGCGGACATAACGTGGTTGTGATTGATTTCTTCCCCTCCACTTGTAAGTCTGAAAATACCATAATCTGGTTTAGAAGAGGGACCTAACATGCAACAATAGACTTTTCTTAAGGCAATGGTGACTTTAAAAAAAAAGCCTACAGAGTTCTAAGGAGCTGTAGAAATTGACAAAAATCACCCACAATTGAAAATGTGCTCAATTGCTCACCTAAGCCATAATCAACTGTTGTCTGAATAGATGTTGTCATTCTGCAACTTGTATCTGATGATTAGTCATTTAGTTAATATCTACCAAGAAGCCTCATGAAAGAGCTTTTAAATTTAGCCAGAAAAAAATAGCACCATTAATGATGGCCATGACATTCAGCAAAGCCAAATTAAGCAGTCAAACTGACATCTTATAGACAGTCTGTTATAGAGCCTCACACCCGGTGGATGTTCGATAAGCATTAATTGCCTGGCTGACAATGAACAGTTAGGTACACGTTTGCCTTTTATAGAAGCTGCACTGGTGGAATAAATAGGAGAAGGCTGATTTGAGATGTTCTATGGGATAAGATCTCGTGAGCAACAAAAGGTGTGTGGGTTTGGGTTTGTTTTTTTTTTTTTTAAATAAACTGCCTTCATAATTGCCTTTTAACTGAACACAGTCATTAGAAAAAATAGAATTCTCTTTGTCAATTCAAGGCGAAGTACCAGTTCATGGTGGTAATGGTCAAATGTTATTTCCTTTTTAAATGGAAATCTGAGAGCCTGTAAAGAATCATTGTCACATTCCCTTTTAAAATTATTTGCATCAGTGCCAGGGAAATCATTAACATTTCAAATCAGATGACTAGTATTTTCATTATTGTGCTGTGAGTGTACTGTGTTTATTGTAGTGAATGGAGAATGGTGAACTCTGGTATGCATTTTATTCTTTCATTTCAACCTATTCACTTCTACTGAATGTAAATACTATGAAGCTAGAAAAATATTTATAATAATAATAGCTAACTTTTTAATCATTTACTCTATGTAGTCATCGTGCTAAGCTTTTTTTATGTTTTTGTTTCTGCCATATCTTATTTATGCTTTTAAAATTACAACTTTACACTCTTTTATTTAGATCACAATTTTACTCATGTTTATTTAATCCCAGTGATAGTCAACTTTAGCTTCATCTGAAAGAACAGGAACACATGTTCGAAGGATAATAAAGCTGATGAAAATTTCAAACCTTTAGAAATTGCATATTGAGCAAGGACAGATGTTTTATGGAAGAGGGGAAGACAGCTGATCGCATGTCTGATACACTGGTGTAAAGAATTATTGGGGTCTATAGATATGCCTTGATTCTGCTTCTCATTTGTATGAAAAAGTGATTCAGAATGAGTTGACCACACTGTGGGATGGCTCAGCTGATTGTTAAATCAATTGCTTTTAATTAGCCCATCTGATGTTGATTGGATTCTGGGCTTACACGCCTGGATTCCTGAAAGATTGACTTCCCAGTATTCGTCTCATTTAGACACTTTTGGTGCTAAAGTGATGAGAGATTTTCATATCAAATGATTCATATCACTTTTAAAATTGTATACATATATATATACATTTTCATGGGTTTAACAGAAGTTCTTTATCTAGTTACTTTTGTGAACTGTTGTGGATTATTATTAAACTCTTTTCTCCCCATTTTGTAAGATGTAGAGACTTTGCATGTAGCCTACATGGACAAAACATCAAATATGTTTGCAAAAAGAGTGAACTTGAACATATGGGATGACCTGAACATTTCATATTAAACTGGTCTGTTCTGCCTTGTATCAGGAAGGTTCCAGTGAAGTGGTTGCTTAGTAACTAATGGAGTCAGAAGAAGCAGTGTGTTAGCTAGGGCTCTTGCCCTCATCTGTGTATATGCCTAATAATGAGAGAGTGGCTCCAGTGTATATTGCCTGACTTTCAGCTGTCAAACAAAAGTGATGAATAAAATGAAAGATGAGAAGGAAATTCCACAGCTGGATTGGGATCTTATATTTATAGTCTTACACACCTTATTTTATATTAGTATGTTGAAGAAAAACATATTAAGACAGGACATTGAAAATAAAGAAGAATTATTGAAATTTGAGTTAAAATTTTAAGAGTGATTGTTAACTTACGTTGGGTTTTTAAAGAGTGGAATAATAAGTGATAATTGAGGTGATTCCACACTATAATCTTTACCATTCTTCCAAAAAGTTCTGTGTAGAAAAGGAGTAAGAAATTTTACGTGAGGATCTCATGAATTCTGAGACAGACATAGCATGTTTTAGTGCTTGTATAGATACATACTTTATGGTTCAGGGCTGGCACATCTGTCATTACACCCATGACAGACATAATAACTAGATCCTGACTACTCAGCCTGGTTTTAGTTGTGATCCTTAAAACACACCCAGTGCGCACCTTTGATGAGCCACATAAGAGCCGCTCTGTGTTTTATTCACAGAATTCTCTCTGAATGCCAATCATTTTAATCGATACAGAATCCCTCACTCAGCCTCTGCAGTTCCTCCATCTCTTCTTTTTCTCTTGAGGCTTTCAACCTTTTCTGATTTTATTGTCTTCTAAAATTTTCCTTTCTTTATAGCTACTCCTCCTGATTCATGCAGACTCTATCACATCTGCTCAGTCGCTCTTTTATGCAGACCCCAAAGTCTGTCTTAGGACAGCTGTCAAAATGCAGGAAATCCAGGTTTGGTCTCAATGTATCCTTAAGATGTTAAAAGGCAGGATTGTGCCATTGACTGCCCTATGAGGACAGACCAAAAGGTCTCTTCTTGGGAAAGTTTCATTCAATATTGGCTTATCAAATATATTCAATAGGAAGAGTGTTTAAAGATAAAAGAATAGATTTCTTTACGTATACCCAAGGGATATAACCATAAGCTAGAAAGTAACAAGCACTTGAGGAGTGAGCAGAAGCCAAGAGATCTGAGAGGGTGGTCCAAGGATAAAGCCAGATGCATGGATGCTATTTTTCAGAGTACATAACAATTGACAAGGATAAATACTATATATGGATAACCTGACTTCATGATGGGCAACAGATTTTGGCCTTCACACTTACTGTTGTGAGCATGGAAAGCAGCTACCGAAGTAACACCCTTGAACACATTTGTGTCTTTCCACAATGCCACATTTATTGAGGGGAACCTTCTCGGATAAATCAATCAGGTATCCACACAAGTTAAACACAACACACGAAGTGGGGAAGTACAGAGTCTTACGTGACAGAGTGAAGGGATGAAAGTCCTTAGCGTCTCCGAGGCGAGCTCTGTTGACCAGCATTGAGGATAGTTTTGCATTGGTCCCAAGCCAATGGCTATGATGGGCAGAAGGTCAGTTTTCTTAGTGCACCCATCTGTAATGCTATTGGTTTAGGCTTGAGCGTCGTCTGTCTGAGGGATCAGCTCCTATGGACCTTATGCTTATTGGCCCCTGCAGATGGGTGCTTATTCAGGACAGTCATGGCTGACGTTTCTGTGGTTTTAGGCATTCCCATTATTAACCAGTTGACATTACTGTCATGGCTCCCATGGAATCCATTTTATAAAGTCCCGAAAGTCTTCATTTCTTTATGCTTATACATTTACTATATCTTTAGCTGAGAAAAATTAAAATTTGATTTGTGTTCTTTTTCCATTCCATTCCATTCTCCTCCAAAAGACTCAAGTAGTTGAAATATGGCTGCATCTAGGAAGAGGAGAATTCTGAAGAGAAATAGGATAAGCCATAATCATGCTGGTTGTGAAGGGCTCATTATCACCATGAAGTTAATTTAAGAAGCAACTGTGCCAAGAGCAAAACTGTGAAATACAGCTAGATTTTTTGAATAAACAAGCTACATGTTTGAAGATGTTAGGAAAACCAATATGTTTCACAGTTTTTAGCATATAAGATGTTTTTTTCTTTATATGGCTAAGGTGAGGGGAAACTGATATTTTAGAAATACTAATTTTTGCTGTCTAATTATAATTATAGTAATATAATTTTACTGTTTTTGTTTGTCCTGATCTTTTATTCTCAGAGAGTATTATTATACTGTTTAAGGAAGAATTAAAACAGCTATAAAACATACAAGGGGGAAAAACTCCCTCCAACCAGACCGTCCCACTCTTTCAGGCCATTAAGCTGCCCAAAGGGATTAGATTGCTTTTGCATTTGAGAGATAAAGAAGGTAAATAGACCAATTCAACTGTGGTCAAGACCCTTCTCTCCTTAGTATCAGGGAAATGGGCTATTGTGGTAAATCGAACAGTCTCATTAACTGAGATTTACTACCCATTCTATATGTGAGATAGAACCAAAATGCAATAAAGGATAATGACCATTAACACTAATTTGAGCAAAATGTCATCTGTGCTGATTCGGAAGTTAGTGCAAATCTCTGTAATGCCTCATGGCCATTGTAAACATCACTACTTCTATAACACTGGGCATATAAAAGATGTAGGGGATCAGGCTAAATATGCTGCAGTCATTGCAAGTTGCTCTTTTCAGTGCTTCTTTAAATATGTTTATTTACTTTTATTTAACTCTGTCATAAAAGATAAGGATTGAATGTACCCACTCCAATTACTTCACATGTAAAATCATTTGGATTTCTAATAAAATGGTAATTCACAATACATCTTGCCCATATCCACACAACTCCAAAGCTATGCATAGTTTCCAGGTAAAAAAGACCATATTTCACCAAGTTTTAAGTGCTTAAAAAAGTCTATCAGCTGTCGTTCTACTTAGCTTTGAAGATGTAGTAGGAATTCCATTGGTCGACTTCTTGGCATAATGCACCAACCTAAAACTGGTTGTAACTCACCGTGTGACTGCATGACAGCTAACATGATTCAGGGAAACAATTCACGTACTGTGATTTTAGGACTCAATTCGTGTCATTTCTATGTGAAATACAGGAGCAATGACACATTATAAATCCTCAGCTCTCTCTGTGGTAGGCATTTAAAGTGGATTGTATTCTTACAAACTGGGTTTTCAATTAGAAAGATTTGTGGTGGTGGCAGCACATTATCAGCCAAGAGTAAGCCGTGACAACCGTAAATCTCAGCCTGGACAAGGCTCTCTCAAAGGCAAAATAGTCTGAACCAAGGAAGAGTCTGCGCAGTGCTTTTATGTTTCTAGGCAGAACCTTATCCCATGCTTTGGCAGAATGTTGTGGCATGACAGAGGACATGACCGTATGTTCTTAATTTTTCCAAATGAACTAATTTCTATTTAGCTTATGGTAGATACTCTTTAACTTTAGCTATGTTTTAGATCCCAGAAAATTTTTTCTTAAGTCAAATAAATTATTTTTGTTTACAACAACGTAAAACAGCTGGGTATCATCTGCAGCTGACTTTTTGAAGAGCTTGTCAGTTCGTTCATCTATTTATTGACCTCTGTTTATTGCATGCAGGCAATGCTAGTGTCTAGGATCTCCTAAGTGAATGAGGAAGATATGAAGCCCACTTTCATGAAGCTTAGTTTGCCTTTTCAAGAAGTTTGACCTCATCACCTCTTTTGCTACCACAGGAGGATTTGTCTTTCCCCATGGGCTCTAGCAGGTTTCTAGACATTGTTTCATGAGCTTGGGCAGCCTCGGCAACTGGTGTTTCACTGTGTCAGATGCCTGGGTTCTTCTTTACTTTGATGGAATGCTGTCAGGCTTTTCCTAATTGAGGTGCCTTGTAAGTTTATTGAACCCAAGATATTGACCTTGATTTCATAGTAACCTTTTTTTTAAATTAACCAATTTTCTAATTTTTAAAAATTATGATGTGTTAAATGTGTAACATTAAATTTCTAAAACCATATGTTATGCTATCGGAATGGAAGTTATGTGTTTATTGAAATGGTGGTGATTTTTTTTTTTTATGATAGAGTCTTTCCTTAAAGTAGGATATGGGAGCATGTGGTGAAAACGAAGTCCTGCAGCCAGTCATAGGGATTTTGAATAGGATCGTCATCAGGAAAGTATTTGAAAGGAATGGATTTGGGCAGAGGGTGGGGGGAAGAGACTATTTCTTAGCTTTCATTCCAATTGGGAGCAAAGGGAAACATAAGAGAGTAGGACAGTGTCAATTAGAATAACAGTTTCTATTTACTAAGCACTTGCTGTGTGCCAGGTATTATGCTTGACTTATGCATCATTGTATCTAAACATCAAGACAACCTTGTGAGATTAGTATGATTCTCATTTTACAGATAAGGGGCCTGAGCTTCAGAGAAGTTAACGAATTAGCCAAGGTCCCATGTTCAAGGTAAATTGCCCACATGACCAGTAAGTTATAGAGCTAGGATTTGAATCAGGTGTGTCTTCTTGCACAGTCCCAAGCATTAAAAATAAAACAAAGTTTTCAAAACGAAATTGTTAGAAATACACAGGTAACTCATGTCCATTGTAATGATCGAAATAATACTATGTAAATGGAGCAAAATTAATAGTCTTTTTCTTCCCTCTTCAGTCATACCATATAATATAACCACAGTATCCAATTTGGTGTTCCTTTAGGGCTTATAAAAAATGTTCAAATATATATCTACATTATTTAAGGGGTTGGGTTCTCCCCAGTTCTACCTAGCCAAGCTTCAAGCTCAGTAGCTCACAACCCTCTGCTTGTAGATGCCTGTTCTGTGCCAATTGCCTTGGTTGCTTTTGAAAGACATCTAGGAAAGCAGGTTCGAAAAACTCCCTTGGCAGCTTGTTCTGTTATTTAACTTTTTCCATTTCATTAACCCAGATAATTCTTCCGCAGTTTGAGTCATTTCTGTCTTGCTCTGCATATGGGGTTGATGGAGAGCAGCTGGTCACCACATCAGGTGCAACTGCAACTTGGAAGATCTGAAGAAAGAAATTAGTGTAGGGAATATTAAAAACTGAAATACTCAATATAATAAAAAAGAGACATTGAAAACAACTGAAATTTGTTCTTTTAAAAGTGGCTATAGGAAGTCTAGAGAAAAATTCAGAAGTATTCAAATTGAAAGACTTTTTCGTTATGACTTGTGCTTTTAATTTTAAATTTTCAGATCTACAGATACGTAAGCAGAATCCATTTACCATTAAAGTCAATTTCTTATGAGCATTTTTTTTATGTATAGCCACACTTGATTTCAAAAACAAAAAAAAAAACCCAAAACCAAGTCTCGAAACTGGTACTTTAAAGTATCAATCCTTTTAACAAGAGAATTCATAAAAGAAACTTCATTCTATTTTATCATTATCACAAAATAGAAATTTCAAGCTTGCCCCTAACCACTATGCTTCACCAAACCAAGGATTATGTGACTTCGAATCCAGTGTTCCTAACCTACCACATAGTACCTTAACTTCCAGTGGTAGTAGTGGGAAGCCAGATCAACTCACTCACTAACCAGGTTCCCAGGTTACCATATTGACTATTCGCCTTTAACAGCTTCTAAAGGATAGATTTGGCTTAGATTTTAAAAGGTTAGATTTTGTTTATTCATGATAAAATAAATTTCTGAAAGTTAAATATATTCTTAATTTAACATGTATAGAATTGTGAGGATCAAATATAAATTTATCAAAATGAAAAATTGCTAAAAGATGAATATTAATATATTAGCAAAACAAAATAGCATATTTTAATATTAAAAAGATTTCATGTAAACTGAAATATTAAATATTACTGCATGGAACAGTGAGGTGTGTTGGTGGTGGTGGTGCTTGGTTTTTTGTTTTATTTCTCTGAAGTTAGCCCAACTCCAAAATCTCAAGGGATAGTTCCCTCAAGTCTTTTCTTACTTCTGACACCAATTGAAAATTTGAGGGGATTCCTAAAACTTCTCTCATGTTCAGTAATTCGCTATACAGAGTTACAGAACTCACTGAAAGCTGTTGTATGTCTTATTAGAGAGAAAGGATGCAAATTAGAACCAACCGAGAGAGGAGACACAGTGCAGAGTGCAGAGTGCAGAAGGAGACTGCATGTGAAGCTTCTGGTCATCCTCACCCATGGACTCATTGCATTACCTCCTCTGGGCCATGCTGTGTGACAGTATGCACAGAGGACTGGCAACCAGAGAAGCTTGCCCAGGCTTCTGGTATCCAGAGTTTTTACTGGGGCTCAATCACAGACACCCTGTGTGGCTGATGTTTGTCTTCAGCCTCTCCTGGAGGTCAGGTTAATACCATTAGTTTCTAGTTCCTCTGGAGGTCAGAACTGAAATGGCATGGCTCCAGACCCCCATCATAAATCATGTTGCTAGACTATCAGTGGTAAAGGCCTCTGGACACACAAAGACACTTTGATCAGGCAGGATATTCCAGGGGCCTAGAGATCGCCTTCCAGAAGCCCAGGGCAAAGGCAGAATAAGGTTAATTCTTCAATACACAGACATATACAATCTAAATAATATATTTCGTCATCAGTAACACAAAATTGAATGTTCTCTTTATACCTTTTAAGTCAAAGTTGTTATAAGTGTATAAATTAGTGTGGGCTGTTTTTGTTGCGGGAAGGTTAAACCCATGCATTTGTTTAATTTAGCAAGTTTTTACTTTTTAATTTCAAGTTTCCATTTGACATACTGTCATTCAGTGGAAGAACTGATTTTCAGTAAGTTGGCCATTTGGAGAATTGGTATGGGGGCAAATTGATTTTCACTGAATAACTTAGATAATGGTTCTCAAATTCAAGTGAGCATCAGAGTCACCTGGTGACCCATTACAACAACACAGATTGCTGGGCCCCACTCTGAGTTTTTGATTCAATAGGTCTGACCTGGGCACCAAGAATCTGTAACAATTTCCTGGGTGATATTGCCAATCCAGGGGCCACATTTTAAAAACCACTGGAATAGAGTATTGTGATATGTGGCAGATGAGAGAAATGAGGTGTGTCAGTGAGGTGGAGCAGGAAAAAGGAAGAGAAGTTGGGAGACAACGTTGCTACTTTCCATGTCCTACTGGCATGACTGGGAATGCCACGCGTTTCGTGATAGCTTTGAGACGTCAGGATCAATCAAGAGCAAGTTCAGTGAGTGAGCCTAAACACAATCACTGCAGAGAACGGCTGTGGTAGATTGAGACTCTGCGTGTGAGGTGTGCAGTGCTGTTTGTGTGTTACACAGCAAAGTGATTTGCAGTGACTTCTATGAATGAAGCTTTGTAGAAGCGTTTCAGAAACCAAAGTCAATCTTTAACTTGTAAATGTTTTTCTTTTCTAGTTTCTCTAGAACTTTGTCCTGTTCCCTTGCTTTTTAAGTCCCATAACTCTCTTTTTTCATTTCTTTCCCACCTCAGGCAATGTTCAGTCTTTGTATGGTGGAAAGTGGAGCTGATGAGGTGAATTTACATGGTGTGACAAGCCTTGGCTTAAAGCAGGCTCTGGAGTTTGCATACACGGGACAGGTACGATACAAAATGCCATCCGAGAAGCTGAGCATTTTTAACTGTACCTAACCAGAGGAGATTTTCCTTGAAGTATGAGATTTAGTTATTTATCTTGTTATTCATTTTGATGTTAAAAAAAATGTTGCGCAGCTACTTAATTTTATAACTAAAATGATGGAAAGGTAAGTAAAGCAGTATGATTTTAAATATGACCCAGGGAATGAAGTATTTTAATCTTAGCTCAGTGGTTTGCTGGTGTAATTTTAATATATTCTAAAGAACTGTTACACGGGAAAGAGTTTGCAAGATAACTTGAATTCTCATTGTTATCACCGGAGTTCAGTGACTCAATCTGGGCTTTATTGGCTTAAAAACAAAACCAAAAAAATATATATTAAAGGCTATGGTTGGCATCTTGGCACCTTGTCCTCCACACATATCTCAGAGTCAGGGTGTCAAGTAATAGATTAGAATGTTATAGTTTAAAAGCCGAAATTGTTCATCACTAAAATTGTTGTAGGATTTACAGCGATCTCCAGAGAACATCCATTTTTCTTTTTTCTTTTTTTTAATGAAAGCATAATAATGACTAATAGAATCCAAGAGCCATATCAGTGTACAGCTGTTAGAGCTAATCAAAACAAAACTACATAAAGACAATATAAATCCATATCTTTGTGGTTCCTAACTAGTTTTATATTAGTGAAAAAATTGTTAGAGCACACAAAACCTTTCCTTTATAAATTATTTTTAGTTGAGATATAATTGACATGTATAACATTGTATTAGTTTTAGGTGTACAACATAAAGATTTGATATATGTCTGCTGCAAAATGATTACTATAATAAGTTAATTAACATCCATCACCACACATAGTTATAATTTTTTTCCTTCTGATGAGAACTTTTAATTCTCTCTTAACATCTTTCAAATACACAATACAATATTGTTAACTATAGTCACTATGATGTATATTACATTCCCACGACTTATTTATATTATAACTGAGAGTTTGTACCTATGACCCACTTCACGCATTTCCCACCCCCATTTTAATTTGAGAACCACTCAGCTAAATCGACGCAGATATGGGCCAGATGTTTATCCTCTTTTTATAAAGTTTTGTTCTTTAATTCTATTTCGTCCAATTTATGTTCAGTGCCTTATACGCTAAAATCAGGGCCTCTTCTCTTGACAGGCTCACACCCTGGTGGGGGAAAGAGGAATATATATATATAATTATACATTCTCACTGTGATGGGAGGTATAGTAGAAACAATACAAGGCAGTGGGGACAAAAAAGAGGTTGTGGTCAACTGGGCCATCAGTGTAAATCTTCACAGAGAAGGTGGTATTTGTTGAATGTTGGGAGTTCACTCTTCTACTAAATTTTCTTCTTTACAGATTTATTAAAATGTATGATATTGCCCATTCTCTTTTCTAGAGCTAGTACAGTTCAAGATATGTTTCATAGACTAATTGAGGCAAGTCTGGCAGCTGAAATGAAAATAGAAGGTAGGAAAGGAAACAAAATTATCCATCAATAAGCAGGTACAAAGAGGAATAGAAAGGAGATGGGTAACAGATTTATTGTCAGCCCAGCCAGATATCTTAAGGCAGATGATCATTGTTCATAGAGTTGCCAAAAGATATTTCTAGAGAGGTGAGTAAATAATGTGTTGTAAGCTTTTTGGTTTACAGATACAAAGAAAAATACCAGTTGTAACTGGCTGTGTATATTTCTCTCTTCACACCTGAATTACAGTCACACCTGCATTTGTCCATCTCTAAAGTATGATTGATAACTCATGGCTCACACTTCACTGGCGTGCAATGAGGATGAAATAGCAAATATTGTTTCTTTGATACAGCTACCCAAGTAAATAGTTTCTGTACTTAGCTTCATTAACAACTAAATGTTTTAAGCTCAGAGGCTATGAGCTGCAGATCACATTTAAAACATTAGTAAACAAAAGAGCACAAAAATTGCTGTGAAGGCTGAAGTATAACACTCGTGTGGATATAAGTGGCTGCCTTATTGTTTGCCTTGATTATCTTGTGGCTTCTTTCACAATATATATAAAATTAATCTGTGGCACAAAGGTCTATGAAACATGCACTGAAAATAGCATAAGGGAAGCCAACTTTTTGAAGGGTGAAAAAAATTGCTTGGCAATGGGAAAGAAGTTTGCAGAAGGGCAGCCATATCCCATTGCCTAAGAGTCATATGCTCATGTTCCACTTTTATGAGGAGAAAGCCAATTGAGAAAATATGTATAGGTATCTGATATAAGTGTTAAAAAAATAAAAGCAAGCCCTAGAGCCAGACCTGGAATTACAGTTATTCTGCCTAGTGACCAGTTGCATCCACAGAGGGGTTACAAGCCTGCAGCACATAGCAATAACTCAGCTGTTCAGATGGTGTGCTGAGAGAGCAGGAAGTGTGCTGACATTTCATGGAGCACCTACTGCAAGAGCCAGGGCACTTCCCTAAGGCACTTTATATGTGCTGTTTAATCTAATTTTCTAGGCATTTTTGAGGAACGCAGTGATCCCACCGTAAGGATGACAAGCCCAGGAAGGTGCAATGAATAACTAAGATCATTCTCCTGGTCTGTATTGACTTAGGGAGTCAAGCCCAGTCCTTTTCATTTCAAATTCATTGTTCTTTCTTAATGTCCTATGTTATTAAGAAAAAGTTAAGTCATATTTTTATGCTTTATTGAAAGAGGCAAGGAAATGTTTGGACATTTTAGAGTGAACACTCTTGATGGTTCTCTCAACTTGGGTGCCTTTCAAACACTCAGTTCATAAGATCTCTGAGTTGCTGCTCTTGTACTCTATATGTGATTATTTTATGCTGCAGAGTGGAAATCAATATAGTGTCTCTTGGAAAACATCCACGGCAGTTTGGTTTCTTAAACACTAAAATGACTTTATAATAAATCTGTTTTCCCTTTAAGAGATAGGTGAATGTAGATGATGGCAAAAAGTGAAATTGTAATATACTTAAGAAATTAAAAAAACTGCTTTCGCTTACTAAGAAATTGACATTAACATTAAGCAAAGAGTTTGGAATAGTGAACGAACTCATAGTTCTTCAACTTCTTAATTATTATTTACTATTGTGGACATTCACTGCTATGTAGTTTTTAGCTATATAGATTTGTAAAAATCTGTGTTAACATCGAATTTATCTACCTATAGTTTCTAGTGACAACTAATTATACCTTTAGTCAGTTGTAGTAAGCATAGTATAAAATGTCGGTATTTTAAGTGTCTGAAAATTGTTGCTGTCTTGGGAGAGAAATTGGAAGTACAGAGTGGGTGTGATGAATGAATGCCGCTAAGTATAACAAGATGTGAGTGTGTGTTCCTCCTACACACTGCTCTATAACCTAGCCTTCTTAAAATTGGTCACAGATTTCATCCAGGAAATTTTAAAGAAAAAGGAGACTTTCCACCTAAAGCTAATACACCCTCTGAAAGTGCATGCACTCTTCTTATAT
>NW_011888839.1:8799306-8804793 GCF_000151845.1 Pteropus vampyrus | reverse complement strand
TAGATGATGGCAAAAAGTGAAATTGTAATATACTTAAGAAATTAAAAAAACTGCTTTCGCTTACTAAGAAATTGACATTAACATTAAGCAAAGAGTTTGGAATAGTGAACGAACTCATAGTTCTTCAACTTCTTAATTATTATTTACTATTGTGGACATTCACTGCTATGTAGTTTTTAGCTATATAGATTTGTAAAAATCTGTGTTAACATCGAATTTATCTACCTATAGTTTCTAGTGACAACTAATTATACCTTTAGTCAGTTGTAGTAAGCATAGTATAAAATGTCGGTATTTTAAGTGTCTGAAAATTGTTGCTGTCTTGGGAGAGAAATTGGAAGTACAGAGTGGGTGTGATGAATGAATGCCGCTAAGTATAACAAGATGTGAGTGTGTGTTCCTCCTACACACTGCTCTATAACCTAGCCTTCTTAAAATTGGTCACAGATTTCATCCAGGAAATTTTAAAGAAAAAGGAGACTTTCCACCTAAAGCTAATACACCCTCTGAAAGTGCATGCACTCTTCTTATATATAATAAGGAGGGTACACAGGGTAAGCAAGCACACACTTTGCCTTTGTGCTAATAAGACACGTGCCCTTCCTGTGGGCACAACCTGCTTGAGACACAGCTTGAGCAGAACTCAGGATGCATGGCGGCTTCTGTGGGTGCCCTTGCACAGCCATACGGAACAGAACCAGCCATGGAGGGCAAAGAAGCCAGGCTGCTCTGCAGGCCCTGTTCCAGGCTGGTGCTGGAAGCTAGGTCGGAAGCAAACGGTGTGATGTAAACTGTCACTGGGCAGATCTGCCTTGGGGAAGAAAGGACAACGTGAACCCAAAAACCCCCACAAACTACCACTTACTCTGGTAGGTAAGAGGTCTCTGTTATCCTGGACTCCTTCAATCTCACTTTCCAACTCTGGCCAGGAATTCATTCGTGTTGCAGACCAGCCCTGAGTAGAAAAGATATGAGGAAGAAGCAGGAAGAGAAGATGCTGATGGAGACGTTGCCTGGGAGAAGAAATCTTGGTCCAAACTAGACAAGACATCAGCCACCCAGGAGCAAGCAGGTATTGCTAAGAAAGCCCAGCCAGACAGTGAGGAGCAGTTAACACTGAGACCTTTTTATAAAGAGAAGAGTGCTGCTCAGATGAATGACTTCCAACCCCAGAGGTCTTGGAATAAGCCTCTAGGAATTAGAGTTACTCAGGACCAAAGATGGAAGCAAATAGAACTGAGAACCACAATAAAGCTTACTGTTTAGCACTCTGGCTGTGATGATATCAAGGAACATAAGACTGTATGCCAATTACTGTGCTAAACACCTTCCGTATTACACCTGGTTAACTTTCTCTCACTCTCCAGAGGACTGTCCTGGTCTGTCCTTGTAGCCTGATGGAGAGATTCCAGAAACCCAGTGGAGAGAGAAACTATGCACCAAATGATGGTGATATTTGTAGTCCTCTTTAAAATTTCCCACCTCCAGGTACTGTTAATTTGTCAGCCATAATCAGCTGTGTCATATCCGGGCAACTAAAGAAGAAAGATTCTTTGGTGTCTGTGTTCCCTTGCTTTTCTCTTCGTTATCCAGTAACACCAGCCCTTGACTCCTCAACATCGTGGAAGAACCCATCTCTGTGGGGAGACCCATCCTAATTACCTTTCCCTATTCCAGAGAATGCTTCAGTACATTCTTCACAGGGATATTTTGTGTTACCATTAATATTACTATTTTGAAGTCTTTGGAAGTCTAGACAAGTTTGATACTCTGTTAAGTGAAAAAATAAAGAAACTTTTTAGCTATAATTTTAGTTATGTAAAAGTACTCCTGCAATCAAATTGAAAACTAAGGGAAGCTGTCTGTTAATTTCCATGCTCTTACATAGTGAAGTTTTTCTTCCTGATTCTCTTTTGATTCCCTAATATGTTCACCTGATTTTTTAAAATCTAACCCTGATAAGGCATACACTGTGGCATTGCATTTTGATGATCATTGAAACTGTATTTATTCTCTAAGCAGAATACTTTTCTCTGGAGACCTGAGTGTCCGGCCCAACAGCAGAATGGCAGGAGTCTTAATTAGAACTGGTTTCCCATGGACCATGCCTTCAGGGATAGATGTGTCACTGTACATGGAAAAAGTCCCCATCGTATTTACTTATAAATATAACCTGGTTGAACTAAATGGTTGACATGGAACAAACCTGGGAGTTTTCTTAAATGCTTTTCTTGGGAGCAATGTTAAGACTATTCAGTGGTTTAAATATTTTAACTGTAGAGTCCTTTTTGTACCTACAGAAGGCAAAGAGGTACCTGCACTGTGCCCCAGGCTGTAGAGGGCACAGTCTAAAATCAACATTCTAAGGAAGAACATTTCGAATTGTGCAGAAAGTGATCATATTTTCCTCACCTCAATTCTTGTAAGAGCTGTGCCAGAATTCATAACTGGATTGTTGACATGGAAAGTCTGAGAAGAGTGAAATGAAGGGAGGAAGTTTGAATTCCATCAGCGACTTTTTGCTTTCTTGGATCTTTTGAAACTCTACATCATTTGCCTTTGGGGAGATTTTCTCTTTTATCAGTGGATTATTGAAACGAACAAGCAAGCAGATGTGTCTGCTTACTGTTTTGGGGTGAAGATGTTACATGTTCCCATTCGTGGTTTCATAGAATGTGTTGATCAATTTGACAGACAAGAACCATATGCCAAATGGAATTTTTATTGCTTCCCAAGATATCAAGTAAAATAATAAAGCCTTGACATGATTGGGTGGTCAAAAGTGGCAAAGACAGATTGGAGACCTGGTTGTTTATTGTGAAAAAATGAGAAGTGAGATTTTAGAAGTCCAGATTTAGACTGACTCCCCTCCGCCTCCCTCCCAGAAGCTTACCTTTCTCAACTGCAGACCCAAGGACAAGTTCACTGGGCCCAAAGCCTGTCTGTTCCTCAGGGAGGACAGTTGATTCAGACAATGTGAAGTCATGTAGAGCAGGATCAGTTCTGACAGTCTCTTCTTCATGGAAGCTTGTTCTCCCTTTTTAAATGTGCGTGCTGTCTGGTCAGACTCTACTAAAGGTGTAGTTTATACTGCAGGAACTAGAAAGCCATTTGCTCAGCACTTCAGTGTCTAAAACATCTCTATGTGAGGAAGTGTAGCTATGGCCACACTTCTGAGATCAGCTTTCCAATTTATTAATAAATTTGATATTTCAACTTAAAAAAAAATTTTCCTGGATTTTCTCTAATAATTTGTAAGGCTTTCAGGCAGGTCCAGAAATGGCTTGAGAATGCAAATAGGGGTGTTTGACTTTGGCATTTATTGTGGTTAGGGAGTAGAGCTGGAGGGTTCCCCACAAGGGCAGGGGCTTGCACACTTTGAACTTCCCACCAGCACCAAGGGAGAGAGCACTCAGACTTTGTTGTACTTTTTCCCATTTTTGGAGCAAACAGGGAAGAGGGAATGGTGGGACTTGAAAGCTGTCAGGAGTCAAACATGGCAAATGGAGTCAGACTCTATTACATTAGGCTAGCGTTCTACTTGAGTAATAGTCACGTTTTAGGCAAAGAAATTTTCCTCTGGGACATTGTGAAACTGTTACTTAATGAAAACAAAATGTATTTGAACAATATACTTATAGCATTTATAATCTTTCTTGGCATCAATTCTGTGCCTAGGAACCCATCGTGGGCCAGGGTGCTTGAGTTCATGTGTACAAAACATGCACACCGATAGCACTATGAGGGGCTCTAGATAGCTGAGAGAATATTAAATGACAAGAGTGGGTGTGGCCCATCTGTCTTTTAACCTTATCTTCATTCTATGAAACTCCATTCAAATGAACTAGACTTGTTGCCCTTCTTTCTTCCAC
Source organism: Pteropus vampyrus (assembly GCF_000151845.1). Lineage (NCBI taxonomy): Eukaryota > Metazoa > Chordata > Mammalia > Chiroptera > Pteropodidae > Pteropus > Pteropus vampyrus. The sequence goes on along the minus strand of NW_011888839.1, from coordinate 8,800,921 downwards.
TCTCCTTCCAGCTCTCTTTACCTTCCACCTTCACCTACTGCCAGTATAGGGAATAGAAGGAGAAGTATTTCCTGTATGCTCTTGATAATGGTTTTATTGTCATAGTGGGGCAATAAACAACTGGTCCTTTTCTAGTTGACATTCTACTCCAAAGTAGAATCGGCTAATATCCAGCAACTCATACAGTATGTCAGCCACTTAGTTAACTCAGACTGAAGTTTGCACTTGTGTGCACTTGTTTCTCTTGAATGTTTCAGCAGAGAGTTTCATTGCCAAACATTTTATATTTTATGGTGTCTATATGAAATTTTTCCTTTGCTGTGGTACGTGAGCCATTTGCTCAGTAACTGCTGTTTTGGAATATTTCTAATCAGAAATCATTACAATTGTGTTCTTTCTTGATCATTGGAACTTCTGAGTGTTGGCTACACTCAGAATCATTCCCTAAGGAAATTCTGATCCTTCCTTTAGGTGTTCCATCAAATCACCTCTGAGTTGAGGGAGGTTAATAGTTTATTTGGTTCAGAATCTTGATTAGCTCTTTAATTTGCGTAAGATGTCAGCCTATTGATGTCTATTTGAAGTATATGAACTTTTCCCCTTATTCAGTAAAAAAGAATAATTGCATTCCAGCCTCAGTCTGTTTGCTGGACAGCTCTAAATAAAAGTTCATTTGGGAGAAATTATACACATAATGGATTCCCAGAAGATATACAGTCTATTCATCTGGCTTGATGGTTCTCAGCCTCATCTATCAGACCTTACTATAAAAAGGCCACCTCTACTATCCTGAAATGAAATTTTTAAATAATGTATCCTACCTATACAAATTACTCTAAACATCAGTAAGAATGCCTTAACCATATAAAAAGAATAAACAGAAGGTAAGGGTAGAATAAAAATAATTTGTATTTCAGTATGTACATGTTTAGGCAGAACTCTTCCAGAAGATATAATAAAATAGTCACCTGTCTCCACCTACAGATAGCATTGCCATGCCTGAGACAGCTGCAGACAGTGCAGACTCACACATCACTGTTTTGCTGGCCACTGAGATACCACAAAGGCATGCTCGAGGTGATATGATTTTCTAAAATAGTGAACAACTCTTAGTTAAGTTCCGTACAAAACAAAACATTAGTCTTCTCTTGATTTTTATTGTAGTAGTATTCTTGAAAAATTTAGTGTATCTTGACACATAAACACAAATTGTGTTTATATGTAAAACAGAGTTAGATTCTAGGCTTAGATTTGTGTAAATTAAGTTTTTCACTTATGTGCATGTCCAGAAGGGCACTCAAATGTGCAGGATATAGGGCTGTTCTTTGTGGTTGTTGACCATCCTGTACATTGCATGACATCTAGCATCCCTAGCCACTGCTCAGTAAATGTCAATAGTGTCTCCTGTGCCGAGACACAAAAATACCTGCACAAATTTCCAAATTGCTCCCTAGAAAGTTATACTGCCATCATTAAGAACCACCGCTCAGCTATTCTAAATTTTATACCTGGATCAAGGTAGAAAGTCTGAATACAGAATTTCTGGGTTTTAAAGAATCTCTTTATTAACTTTTACTTTTTTATGCAATGCTCTATAAAATACATTTTCGAAAAG
>NW_011888839.1:8776968-8798121 GCF_000151845.1 Pteropus vampyrus | reverse complement strand
TAATCTATTTTTAAAAATTTGGATTGTTTTAAATAAATTCAGAGACCTGGAATTACTTGATCAAGAAGAAGAATGTATTTTTTGTGAATTGCCTTCTGAAAGAGTTTTACAGTAGTTGCTGTTGGACAGTACATTTTTTAAACTTCTTTCCTTAAAATAGAATTCTTGAGCCCTCTGCTGGAAGCATTTAATATTTGTATGAAGTGCTAGCATATGGGAGTTTTACAATTCTAAATACAAGATTTTTTTCACAGAAACCTAATTGATAGCAAAAACATATGGTCTTTGTGGTTAATTTCAAGATAAAAAACATAACTGGCCAAATAGAACTTTTGAGAAGATTTACACTGCAAGTAGGTTCTGTTTGAGCAGAATAATGATGTAAACATTCAAATGAAGGACTAATTCAAATGCATTGGATGTCCTAAGTTAATTTGTGAACATAATATTTCCTTTATATATGTCATAAAAATCATCCATTAATAGTTTATTCTCAAGTTGAGACTCATTAATTCATCAAATACTTAATGAGCACCTACTATGCGTTAAGGACTTACTAGAAGTTAGGGATGCATTTGATGAAAAAATGTGCAGTGAATGCTTTCTCAGAGTGAGTCAAACAGTGATTAGAAATGCCAGACCAACACACCATTGCGTTTCTTGGAAATGGATTGCCAAAGGCCCAAATTATTTGTGTATGGAGCACAGTGAAGTACCTGAGGATGTTTGATGCTCTAAAAGTTACGCTAGTCCAGATAAGAGAATTAATAATTGTACCTTAGTAATTTATAGAGTACTACCCGAAAAATAACGGGTTAATTTGCATTTTACTTTGGAAGGAGAAAAAAATAGCCATTTAATATGTGGTAATTGAATGAATATAGCTCTTAAAAAACGGATCATAGCTATGTAAATGTCAGGGTAGAAACAGTCTAGCACAGCCCAAAGAATGTAGCCAATGACCTTTGGCGGCACCAAACTTGATTCTAGCCTGTGGCAACTTTGGGAAATATGAGTTGAATCTCACTGTAAGTATCAACTCCACTGATTGTTGCTGGAAAGATTACTGCTTCACTTCAAATCTATGATCCCAAATCTCAGTTGGATACTCATTCTTGCCAGGCAATGCTAATTTGTTTCTGTAGTAAATTGTCTTTCCTCCCCTCATTTCTCTTCTCAAACCCGACCTCCCTTCTGTTACCCTACCTCCAGCAAACATGCCACGAGGGAAACTCACCTGCCCTGAGAAAATAGATGCAGACAGGAAGGTTATCTTTTCACTATCAAACCCAAACCTCACTGTTTCTGTGAACTTATTTTGTGTATTCCCATCCTTTATGGCGGAGGAGATTGAGCTCTGGCTTCTACTCCCTCTTACCCTGTCAGACATCATCCCCATAATCCTTGCTTTTGTCTTTCTTGTCATCAGTTTCTCCTTCTCTACTAGAACATTCCCACCAGCATGTAAACATGCTCTATTGCTTATCCTTCAAAATCCTGTTCTTGTTCTTAAATTCTCCTTCAGCTATCATTTATTTCTCTGCTTCTGTTCACAGCGGAACTCATAAAAAGAGTTGCATAAACATACTTGCTTCTATTCATTTTTCTATACACTTTTCCACTCATCAAGTCTGGAGACTTCCGTCTTTAGCATTTCACAGAAATGTGTTCTTGACAGTCACAGATATTACTAAACCAATTAAACAATGTCATCATGACCTCTCAGCTTCATTTAGCACAGCCAGTCTGCCTCTCCATGGGAAGACTTTTCTCTCTTGGCTTTTGGGACACCACATTCTATGGGCATTTATTCGGTGCCCTTGCTCCTTTCCCCGTCATTCCTTTCCAGGTGTCTTTGCTTTCTCCTTCTCCCTCTATGGGCTCTGAATTCCTCTTGTGTTATGATTCTTCTATTTAGTCTAACTAGCTTCCTTGGGAGTGTCATCTAGACACACGCTATTTGATATAGTCTTATGCTGTTGATTTCCAGTCCCCACCTACACTCCAGGAAAGGGATCTGCAAACTTTTTCCATGAAGTGCCAGATAGTAGATAACTTAGGCTTTGCAGGCCATATAAAGCCCTGTCATAACTACTAAACTCTGCTGTTATAGCATGGAAGTAGCCAGAGACAAATATGTAAATGAATAAGCATGGCTGTATTCCAGTAAAACTTCATTTATGGATACTGAATTTCATTTTGTTCATATATCACAACATATTACTCATCTTTTGGATTTCTCTCAACTACTAAAATAGTTAAAACCACACTTTGACATTAGCACCTAAAAAAATGAAATACTTAGGAATAAATCTAACAATTTATGAACAAGATCTGTCTGACAAATTATAAAACTCTAATAGAAAAAATCAAGGAAGAACTAAATAAATGGAGAAATTTTCCACATTCTTGGATAGAAAGGTTCCATATTGTTAAGATGTCAGTTCTTCCCTGCTTGATCGCTGCAATCCTAATCATAATCCCAGTAAGTTATCTTGTGGATATCAGCAAACCGATTCTAAAGTTTATACGGAGAGGCAAGACCCAGAATAGCCAACACATTATTGAAGAAGAACAAAGTTAAAGGACTGACACTACCTGCCTTCAAGACTTATAAATTCACAGTAATCAAGACAGTGTGGTATTGTTGAAAAAGTACAATGGATCAATGGGACAGAATAGAGAGCCTAGAAATAGGCCCATATAAGTTTTGTCAGCTGATCTTTGACAAAGTAACAAAAGCAGTATAATGGAGTAAAGATAGTCTTTTCAACAAATGGAACATCTGTTGAGACATCTGTCTAAAATGGAACAGTTGTTCAACTGGAACATGCAAAAAAATTCGACAGAGACCTTATATCCTCTACAAACAATTAACTCAAAATGATCATAGACCTAAATGTAAAATGCAAAACTATAAAACTCCTAGAAGATAACAGAGGAGAAAACCTTGATGACCTTGGGTATGGTGATGACATTTTAGATACAACACCAGAGGCATGATGCATGAAAGAAATAATTGATAAGATGGACTTTATTAAAATTAAAAACCGCTCTGCAAAATTCAGTGTCAGGAGAATGAAAATACAAGCCACAGACTGGAGAAAATATTTGCAAAAGACATCTCACAAAAGTAAACATATTATTACCATACAATCCAATAGTCACACTATTTGGTGTTTACCAAAACGAGTTGAAAACTTAATGTCCACAGAAAAACCTGCACATGAATGTTTATAATAGCTTTATTCATAATTGCCATAACTTGGAAGTAACCAATATGTCCCTCAGATTTGAATGGATAGACTGTGGTTCATCTAGACAACGAAATATTATTCATCACTAAAAAGTAATGAGCTATCAAGCCATGAAAAGACATAGAGTAAACTTATATGCATATTACTAAATGAAGGAAGCCAATCTGAAAAGTCTACATTGGATTTCGACTATATGAAATTCTGGAAAAGGCAAAATTAATGGAGACAGTAAGAAGATCAGTGTTTGCCAGGGCTTAGGGAGAGGAGAGTTGAATAGGCAGAGTACAGGATTTTTAGGGCAGTGAAAATACTCTGTATGGTACTATAATGGTGGGTACATGACATTTTACATTTATCCATACCCAACATCAAGAGTGAATCCTCATGTAAACTATGAAATTTGAGTGAAAATAATGTGTTAATATAGGTTCCTTGATTATAGCAAATGTACCACTCTGGTGGGGGATATTGATAATAGGGAAGGTTTTGCATCTGTGGGAGCAGGAGGCATGTAAGACTCTGCACTTTCTGCCCAATTTGTTGTGAACCTAAAAGTGCTCTAATAATTTAGTTCTATTAATGAAAAACATAATTAAATTTTTAAAAATGCAAGTAAAGCAATGTTCTTAAACTATTCTTAGCTCACAGGCCATACAAAAATATGAGATAGGAAAATTTGTTCTCGGGTTTATAGTTTGCCAACTGGACTCATACTTTTCTGTTTAGTTGATATCTCTAATGTGGATAACTAATAGGCATCACAGCATATCCCCAAATGGAACTCTTGATCTCTCCTGCAAACCTCTTTCTTCCTTTGTTTTACTCTTGTCAGTTGATGACACTACAGGCTAGCTGCTTGGCCCAAACCTGGACTCTAAGTACCATGAAATGGGGAAACTTGTGGTCATATCCATGGTGCCTAGAAAGGTGCCTGGAACACTGTGGGCACTCAAAAAAAGATGTGCGAATTGAATGGGTGAATTTCTCTGCCTTGCAGGAGTGAGGAGTGGGGAAAGGTGTAAGAAGGAGAGATAATATATGAAATTACCTCATATGTACCTGATATGTGGTAGGCAGTGTGTAAACACTAAAATTAGCAGTCTTATTTGTGAAGTAGATTTATTTGTTCATGGAATTAACAACAATAACAGTAACAGCTACATTCTTTTTTACCCTATAAAATATGCCAGGCATTATTCTAAGAATTTTACCTGGGTTATCTCATTTTATCGTTATCTCATTTTACCCTGTAAAAGTAGGTAGTAGTCATCCATTTTACACAATGATGCTAAAAACAAACATGTCAGTGACTTGGCCACGTTCCTACAGTGGACCCTAGAGCCGTATTTTTACCTCCATTCCTTATAAAGCAAATGCAAGGAATTCCCCAAATAAACATGGAATTGGATATTTTTTTCATATGAAGAATTATTTCACGGCTTCCCTGCATGAAATGAGGCATCCCCAGCCAAGTGCTCCTGCAGTGTACTGGGCCTGCTGCTATCTTAGCATGAATGGCACCACAGTGTAATCATTCCATTTGGCTCTGCTTCTGTCTTTGCTCGAGCACCCAGCAGTAACACAATATTAGCCAGCTATAAATGAACATTGGCATCGACCCTATTCATTCTCCCAGAGAACTTCCATCTTTGGACGTCAGTATTTTAAAGTAATATTTCTTTCTTCTTTAGTTATGCTAGCATTGTAAGAAACTAGCTCTGTGTGGAGAAGCCCAGCTTCATTAATAAAGCTCTGTGGGATGAAACCTCCCATGTTCATCACACTTGAAAGAGCACTGGTTATAAAAGTAAGTCTTAATAATTAATTTGGCTTTTCTTATAACCTGTAATAACATTCATGTTTCATTATATTTAATTGCTGGGACTGCTTCTTTCTCTTAGAGTTAGAAACTATCGGAATTCGTTCTGCTTTCTCAAATAATTACGCCACTTTTTTGGTAATGTAAGTATATATAATTTATCTTTACATTTTGTTACATAATATATTTTGTTAATTTAAACATAATGAAGAAAACTATGTTGGAAATTACTAGCTGACAGAACTATTAATCTCAGAGCTTTGAAATGCCAAAATCATGTTAATGGAGCAAGAGCCCCCCAAAAGAGGTTTGTTCATATAATATGAATGAACCAAGTTTTTCATATGAAGAATTATTGCAACTTCAATGAAATGAGCCATCCTCAGCCACATGCCCCTGTAGCACCCTATGTTGATTAATATCTTTGCATTAATTATACTACAGCTTAATAATTCCATTTGACTTCTTCTATCTTTACTCAAGCATCTAGCTAGAGTATTTAATACATCATCCTTCCACGTGTCCTAAAATAGAAAAGGAAGAACCAGTATCAGTGGCAGCATCTATAGCCTGTAAAATTCTCTAAATTGCATTAATGGTAATAAACAAAATTTTTGCAGGACAGCATGTAGTTCCCTGGTAGTGTCCTTATCTCTTCCAAGGGTTTTTGTTTGTTTGTTTGTTTGTTTGTTTGTCATCTTAGAGAAGGCTATGCTTCTGCCTGTAACCATAGAAATTCAAATGAACCAAATGAGGATAAACATGTGAAGGAAAGTAATAGCATCTCAAAGTGATTTCTACACCTTTCTTTTTTTACTAGGATATTTTTATTATTTTACCTTTATGGTTTTTAACTTTCTTTTAAAATATTCTAATAGATGGAAAAATTGATTGCTTTTTTATAAATTGAAAATAAATTAGTGCTTTTAAATGTTTGACGTTGGAATCTTTTAGAAATTTGTACAAGTGTACTTATTATGTTTGGAAGAAAGCCACCTGACAAAATTTGTAACTTAAGGAATCAATAATCAAATCACAAATTCATTATATACAACACCTAACCCAAAGGTTACCTTTATTTGGACATATTATTACAACGGTTAGCTGAAATGTCTATTGTGTCTTTTTAACTCCTTCAATTAGATAATCCTTGCTGAGAATTAACATGGAGGCTTTTTGATATCTTCTAACATTTCCCCCAGGAACTGTATTTTTCAAACCTGTGAATTTTAATAAATCTAAAGGGCCTTTCTAGGATGTTCTATAGCAATGAACATAAAATAGGGTGGACCCTGCCATCAAGGTTTCATAAGTACAACAAGAAATAAGATACATGCATAATTCATTCAGGACTAAAACAGTTGCATGAAAAAAAAAAATGTAATAGTTAACGTTTAGTGCAGATTTACCATCTACAGATACTGTGTTAAGAGCCATGGCCTACTCTCTGATTGCCTACACAATATTCATTTCCTCTTTTTTCTTTATACAGAATCCAATTTTATTTCGGGCAATAGTGCATCTGGCCATAAAAACTCAATTTCCTTAGTTCTTTTACAGCTATAGGTAGCCACATGACCTAGACCTGGCTGTGGAAGGTAAATGCAAGTCTGTGTGGCAGTGTTTGTAGAAAATCTATTGTTTTCTGATAAATAATGACAGACTTAGCTGGCAGATGGTTTTTGTTTTATTGTCCTTTCTTTTCTTTCTGCCTTAGATACAGATACAATGTCTGGATGTATGGCAACTGTTTTATTTCCATGAAACCACAGGCTAAGGTTAGCTAAGTAGGAAAATAAAAGTTTTCTTGTATGGTTTGTTGGTACTCCAAGCTGCCTAATCCAAGTTTTGTGAGAAAATTAATTCTCAAACTTATTTAAACCATTTTGTTGTCACATGGCCATATTCAATTGTAATACGTATGTATTTTCTCAGTCCTTAAAACAATCTTTTGAGATAGGTATTATTTTCATTGTACAAATGATGACATTGAGGCACATAGAATTTAGTAATTTTCTCAGTCTCATTCTGCCAGCAAGTATAGGAGCCAGGATTTGAAGTCAGGCAGTGTGAGCTAGAGCCTATCTAGGTCATCTAGACATCTGTGGTAGTTTAGAGTCCCAGGAGATTAATTCTAGCTGGAGGTTGGTATGAAGGAAAATCTCACAAACCTTTGTATAGGAAGTGGACTTAGAGTTGAATCTTGAAGAATGGGTAGGATTTTGACATATGGAAATTGAAAAAGTTAGGAGTAGGGCATTCAAGGTGGAGAAAAAAGTGTTACCTGAGTATGGAGAAGTGGGGTACTGGCTTTAGCAAAGGGATCATAATGTTGCAGAATTGGAAATAAGTTTTAGAAAGTAGGTTGGGGCCACATCGTGAGAGTTTTTAAATACGAGAATGAAAAGTGTGAACAACATTCAAAAATTGGGAACTGATTTGTGGACAGCTACTGAATTCTAATCAATATTGCTCAAATCAGGCACTTCAACAGAAATATTTATGAACATTCCTCAAATGATAGAGACATTTAGAAAGTAGAATTCATACATTTTATTATCCTTACTTGATTTATTTTTTTCTTCCCTAAAAATAAACATAAGGTGTCAGTTATAGAGGTGCAGTATAGAAGTAATACAGAAAATCTTTTCGCTTTAAAACGTAGGCGCCACCTTGTGGATAAAATCCTTAGTGAATTGGCTTTGACACCAAAACTAAATTGATGACCATTTCTCATAGCTAGATCTTAGGGTTCATATTCTGTCTGTAAGAAGTATCCTGAAGAACTTTATGTAAAATTTTTTATGTGTCTTGAATATCTGATCATTTAAAAGTTGCTTACACTGTTGTATTCAATTTATTTGATGGTTTATAAGTTCAAAATTGTGATAACTTTCCATTTTGCTATACTATACTAAAAAAACAAATACACATATATATGTATGTGCGCGCGCGTGTGTGTGTGTGTGTGTGTGTGTGTGTGTGTGTGTGTGTATCACAAAGAAACAGCGTATAAAGAAGAGGGAAAATGTGCTCATTTGTTCTTATAAATAGTGCTGGGTGCCTCGATTTTGCAGCTGCAAGGGTGCTTGTGTCACTGTGTGCAGAGTTCTATGTTTAGTAAAGGCCTTAGTCGCTGGGCTTCAATATGTTCAGCTACTTCAGGCTACTCTATCCACAAACCCAGGAGTAAGTAATTTAAAGTTTCCTAAAGCAAGAAAAGAGTAAGATAGCTTTGAAGATACAAAATTTTCTAAAGATGCCAACTTACCTGTTCATAAGACAGAAAAAAAAAAAGGTCACACTGAGACTTTTCCATGACTGTTAAAGACAATCTCTACTAGCAGCTAATCCAAAAGAGAAGAAAAAGAATGACACAGAATTGAGAGGGCGGATGCTTGGTGAAATGGGAGGAGGAGCTGAAGAAGGAAAGGCAAGGATGCCATGTGGTCTGTGTGCCACATCAGTCCTAGCCCTGCCCTCCCAGACCCCAGCCAGGTGAGGTCTGGGCAGTGATAGAGATGGTCTCCCTCATCATGCTCTGTGCAGAAAGTCACCCAAGACCCCACACTCCTCTGCCATTTGTTTCTGGCCCCATGTCCTGCCTGAGGATATTGCTGGGACCAGGAGCCCCAGTCTCATTCCATTTGGAGGACCTTCATTAGGATCGCACAGTTTTAACTCTTCACTACCAACCCTGCTCGTATTGGTGGCCAGGGGACACATTTGGACTGAGTATTCAAGAGTGCTGTTTTTCAGCAGGGCAATTGGACCACTTTATGACTGAATTCTTAAGCAATAACTCTCTCTGGTATCTTTGGGGACTTCCACCTTCTACTGCAGTTGTGGCTTTTACCTCTTACTTTTCACACCACCCAGTGTCACCCTGACCACAACCTTTGGCCACTTCTTATCCCCAGTTGATCAAAATGAGTTCAGAGTCTCAATATTTGGGGTAGGGTCAGCTGTGGACCTTTCCTCAGTTTACCTGACCTAGCTTGCCATTAGCTACAGGAGAAGTTCCATGGTAAGATTATCACCTCCCCAACTGGCACTCTCCATCTACCTCCTTTTTTTTTTTTTTTTTTTTTAAGGCGAGGCAACCCTTGGTTGACCTCACAGATTGCAAGAACCTTGTCAGTTTACAATCCCTTATTTTTTTATTATTTTTTTTATTTTTTATGCCTATAGCACCTGGTCTTCCTAGATGTTCTCCCATCCAAGTACTAACCAGGCCCAACCCTGCTTAGCTTCCGAGATCAGAGGGGATTGGGCTTGTTCAGGGTAGCATTGCCGTAGACTCCATCCGCCTCTTTCAAGTTCAGCCTCTGTATTCTGCTGTCTGGGGGTCAAGTGTGAGTAGGTGGTAGAGAGAGAATATTCCATACAGATGGCTCTGTGAACAAGAGGCATTCATGCCCCACCTAAGATCGCATCAAAACCTCTTTATCTAATCTGAAGAAGCCCTGTTTTGTCTCTACCCAAGCAGGTGAGCATCATTGAGGAAAGAGGCAATGCCCAGCCCAGTTAGGTAGCCTTAATGGTTTTCACCTTCCCCCGTGCATTCAGGACCACTTGGCTTTTTGTATCCTGTACTTCTTGATTTCTGTCATTATTCAGACATTTGTCTTGTCCGCTGTTAATGCCTCCATCTGAGCTAAGTTCCTCTAGTTTGATGAGTGATGGGATATGGCAAGCACTAACATTGTCTCTCACTTTACCACTCTCTCCTCTGAACTCTCAGGGAACATCGTCCCTTCCTATAAGTGGTCCTCAAGTAGACTCTCCTTCCCTCTGTCTGTCCTGCTTTGAGCACCAGCCTAAACATTGGTGGGTATATGTCTTTGAAAGTCCCAAATGTAATGAACATATATTTTGCAGCACTTAAGCAAAGCTGGCTTAGTTGTCCTCCATAAATGGGTGTGTTTGAGATCCCTTCCTTCTACAGAAAGCTTTTCTTCGGCTAGTTCTTCTAAGCAGATGATAGACAAATCCACCGTACTGTAAAACGATGGATTTGTCTATCATTGAACCTTTGTATTCCTGCTCAAACACAAATTCTCTGGAAAAATATATTAGGACAGCCAGTCACTAGAGATCAACAAAGCCGAATTGAAAAAACTCCAGTGCAAATGGGGCTTGCAAATGCTAGTTTGGTTTCCATAAATGAGACCCAGCTTTCCTGGTTTTTTTCTTTCTCTCAAACTGTGCCCTTTAAAAGCATTCAGGTATTTTCTGTGCTAAAATATCTTTTAGAGAAACCTATGTTATAAGATGGGGGGGCACAGGGGGCGGGGCGGGGATTGCAAAACAATAAAACAAGAAACAAAGGCAAAAATAATCCTGGCGTGGGTTTTTGTGTGAAGGTTTCTCGAAGTGAACCTGCTGTACATGTTACACACGCCGTGGAATTTTCATCTTGTCTCTGTGATCTCTGTCTTTGTGTTTGGCATTACTGAGCGTCGGAGGTTATCATGAATGCCAGTTGTGTGAAATAAGCGCAACTGACAGGATTTAAAGGCTAAGACTAACCTTTATAATCCATCTATTCCCCATTCTGTGCTTTAGGCCGTGCCTCTTATGCCGGAATGTACTACATTCTTGCTCCTGTAAAGGGAGTTGTGGTAATTTTCTGAATGTCAGTCAGAGCCTCCCTGCTTGAGGAGTTAGAGGGCTTCAGAGTTCTCCTTCTGACTAGAAGGGAAAGAAGCTGTAAAGAATTTTCAGAATATGATGGGTGTTGATATTTTTGCCACATGTACTTAACCTTTTCACTCCTTTAAGTAGTTCAGAAATATAATTTATAGTTATTTTTCATCATTCCTCTTATGTTAGATTAATAAAGTTCTGAATTTAAAAATATGTCTAGAGCTGTTATTTATCAATAATTTATTATAAACTCATTAATAAGTGAAATTCATCATTAAGCAAAAGCTATGTGTTGGGCACGGTTCTAAGTACTGGGATTACAAAATAGATGAAGTCCTTGCTCTCCTGGATCTTATATCCTGTGAGTGGAGAAACAGAAAGTAATCAAATGGACAAAATATGTACTATATTGAGAGGTGGTAAGTGCTATGAAGAAGAATAAGCAAAGTAAGGCGATAGGGAATGAGGGGTGACGGCCAGTGAGGTACTGTTTACACAGGACCGTCAGAGAAGGCCCCTCAGGTGAGAGGTATCTGAGCAGAAGTCTGAAGGATGTGAAAGGAATGAGCCATGCTGATATTTTGAGGAAGAGTAATTCAGGCAGAGAAAACAGTTGTAAACACTAGAGTGCTCAGGGTATTCAAATAACCTTTTATGTTACAGTGAAGACTTTGGATTTGTATTTTTTCAATAGCTAAAAAGTCATTGGAGAGTTTTGAATAAAGGAGTGACATAATTTCATTTATTTCTTTAAGGGACCAGTTTGACTGATATTAAAAAGTGTGAGGGGGCAAAGAAGAAAGCAATTTAATCATTCGGAGGCTACTATAGTAACTCTAGGAAGAGAGTGGATTGGACTGGAGTGGTAATGATAGAAATAGTACCAGGTGATGATTGACTCTGGAACTATTTTGAAAATAGAATCAGTAGGAGTGGCTGATGGATCAGATGTGAGATACGAGGAACACGAGGAATAAAGAATGACTCTGGGGTTTTATCTTAAACAACTGAGAGTTGCTATTTGCTGGGATAGGAGCATGTTTGGTGGTTGATAGAGAGGATCAAGAGTTTAGTTTTGGGCACTTTCAGTTTGAGCTGCCCATTAGATGTCCAAGAGGTGATATTGCATAGGCAGTGGATATAGTTTTAAAGTCATGGGACTACATGAGATCATCCATAGAGTGAGCAGAGAGAGGAAAGACGCGATCTGAGAACTGAGCGAACTCTGAGCATCACCAAAGTTTACAGGTGGGGAACGAGATGGAGATGGAGATGGAGATGGAGATGGAGATGGAGATGGAGATGGAGATGGAGATGGAGATGGAGATGGAGATGGAGATGGAGATGGAGATGGAGATGGAGATGGAGATGAGATGGAGAGGTTAGTGAAGCAGAAGAAACCAAGAGAGGGAGCATTCCCTTGCTTCTGTCCCAGAAGCGAGGGAAAAAATCATTCCGTAAGGAGAGCAATCAACTTTACTAACTGCTGCTGGCTTGAATGAGATTATTTATTGAGAAGTGGCCATTGGATTTGGCAATTGGATTTGGAAGTCACTGGTGACCCTAACCAAGAGCATTTTTAGAGTAACAATGTGAACAAAACTTGACAGGGGCGGGTTCAAGAGAAAACAATAGAGCAAATAGTGGCATTTTATATGAACCACTCTCCTGAGGAACGTTGCTACGAAGGAGAGCGTGGAGGGGGCTGCGGAGTTGAGGGAGGGGATTATTATTTCCTCAGATAAAATCTATAGTGGCATATTTGTATGCTGATGGGAAGTATCATCCAGTGGGAATAACGGATAACGATGCAGGAATGAGAGGGAACACTTGCAGGCAGAAGGGATCGTGATCTAGTGTGCAAGTGTTGAGATAAGCAAAACATGCCATCACAAATAAGGGTAGGTGGGTTGATAGATTTGGTAGTGAGAGCCTTTGGAAGATCATGAGGTTAGAGTAAAGAGAGAGAGAATGAGGAGAAAAGTGCGTGTGAGAAGCAGAATGGAAACGTGAATTGACCACATCAGCGTTTCTCATGCTTCCCTGTGGGTCAGAACCACCAGGGGGCCTTGTTAAAACACCAGTCGCTGGAACTCACCCTGAAAGTTCCCGATTCAATCAGGTGTGGAGAGGCATCCAAGAATTTGCAATTTTTACAAGTTACCAGGTGATGCTGATGCCACCGGTCTAGAGACTCAACTGTGGGAACCACCAGGTTTAAGTGGGAAATGGGTTAAGGTGTCAAAAGCAGCTCTAAAAGCCTCCCTGTGCCTGGCAGTCAGGCATGTGAACTTAGTCAATGTGGTTGCATATTTTTCTTCAGCCCTGTTCAGCAGCTCAAGAACTAGCAACAATAGGTACAAAGTTAGACTTAACCAGAATTTTAAAAACATGAAGAATTGATATCAGTATATTTAGGAAGTTTTACTTCTCTGTGATGTCTTTGTATTCTGAAGATGCTATTTCTACATCTTTCATTTGAAACAGAAAGGATTAAAGAACCTGAGATTGAGAAAGAGAAAAATGAAAGTGTGGTTGATGTTTACTATTGTTGGACTTAGAAATACAAGGGAGTAATATCCACCTCTGGTCTCATATTGCAAGGAGAAACATAAGCCCAGTGCTTTTCCTAAAATACTTGTTATCCATACTGTTACAAAATGCTGAAATACACTGTGAAAAACTAAAATTTGGGTTTTAAAATTTTTATGAGACTACATTCATCACAAAGTGAATTCTAAGACTATTGTTCTTTGCAAATGTTCATATCATCCTACAAAAATAAGTTAAGTGCAGAGTCTTACACATAGGAAATGAGAAAGTTGTTAGAGTGAGGGGCACAGCTCATTAATCAGAATAGAAAAAAAGAACTGACTTCCATGATAAATAATAGTATTAATCCAGATATAGTATGTTAAGCAGTAGTTTAAATATAGCAGTGTATTTGGCTGTTAAGCAAGTGTTAATTTTTAAGTAACTGATAGTTTTCTTTTTATTAAAAAACAAAACAGATTTTGTTGGAGCCAGGCGTGATCCAGGATGTGTTAGCAGCTGGCAGTCACCTACAGCTGTTGGAGCTTCTCAATTTGTGTTCCCACTATCTCATCCAGGTATGTGAGCTTGCATCCTGCTAATATGCCCTTCACATTCCTTCCCCTCCAGTCGTAAGATGTACCCCTCCAGCTAGAGCTCAGTGACAGGTAAAATAGAAGCGGGAGAATTGTGGCCTTTGCTGGTAGAATTTCTCCAGGATACAAGCCAAGAGGCTCCTAGGAGTCAGCTGCAGCTCTCATGTCCTATCTCATGTCTCTCATCCTCCTTGCCCACCCCAGGTCCCCACTACCCTTGGGCAGCAGAGTAACTCAACCAAGCTCAAGGTTCACTGCTGGGTTTGGGAAGATGATGCTTGGTAGGGTCTTGATTTGACGCAGTGTTGTCTGGTGTCCTCGAGGAAATAACCACAAATGCATTAAAGGCTGGATGTCATTTTAAGATTTCAATAAGAGTAGCAAATATATATCACAAAATCATATATAGTTAATTACCACATGAGCTTCCTAGTCTATAAATGCAGAGAATGTGATGAATGATCTGTGCATTCTTCCTCTGATTTGCTGGGTGTTCAGGAAAGGCTCTGTGAGGCGAAAGGAGAGAAAATCTACTGTGTTCACCGATGTTTCACATTCAATCCTTATAACAAGTTGGCGCATTTTCATAGGCAAAAAAAACAAAACAAAATAAAACAAAACAAAACAAAACAAATTTGAAATATACCCAGATGACATAGCCAGTCAGTGGTAAGCCTTTTTGATTCCAAAGACCATTTTTTTTCTCTTGAATGAAAACCCTTTGGCTCAGTAGGAAGACATGGAGCATCAAAGGCAAACAGTATGGCCGTGAAGCTCTTTTATTTCACTGAGAGTTAAGTACTAATTCCCTGTATTGGAAATCTCCCATTTCCTCCATTTGTATGAATTTTACTTGCATTTATTACAGTGTCATAACAACAGTGCAAAATAGAGTTTGAAAATGATAAATCCACACAATTTAATTCTACCATCCTTGCACACATAAGTAGAAAACCCCTATTTATTTTCCTGCCCATTACTTTATTTCCTTCCTGATTATTTTCTCTAATTCTGAATATGACCTTTATTGTTGACTTCCATTATTCACTAGGTGGTTTCCAAAGCTCTTTCTCGTCTATATATCATCTTATTTCATCTTCCCAGCAACCTTGGGAAATAGGAACCAGTGCTTCCCAGGGAGATAGTGGGAGGAATGTCAGCCACGTTCATATAAGGAACAATTCAAATACAGTATATGAATGTTTTATCATTATCTCAGCATATTTAAACTAACAGCAAATGTTTAACTACTTTTATCTTATTTTACTTTCTTTTCCCCTCAATATTGTTGGGTGGTATGGGAGAGCTGTTTTTAATCCCTTTCTGCAAGTAGCAAATGGGAATAACATAGAAAGGTTACAAGACTTCAAAGGTGTGTGTTTGACTTGTGAAATTGAAATTACTTTTATTTGACATTTCTACATCAAATATTGCAGCTGAGCTTTCACTATCATCACCTGATTCACTTTTTCCATGGCAGGTAATAATCAATGCTATATGTTGACAAAAGTTATAGCACCACTTATTATGATACATGCTAAAATAGTGTGTGTATGTAGAGGTGTATGTGTGTATACTTATACCTATAATTTTCTATAAATGAGAGTTCCAGATGAACATGGGAAGTTCACGAATATTTTCCTCTACTCCTTCAGATGAATTTTTTGAGGTACCAAGTGACTTGTGCACTGTGGAATTTAATTTTCTTCATCATTTTGTTGAGAGAAAAGTATAGCTTGCATACAGATATATTTTGTAGACACTTCATTTATTATTAGCCTACTTGAATAGCGGTTGAAATTTGTGCTTTCTTTTCACCAATATGTTTTCATTTCAGTCTCTTGTGTAACTTTACCTTTTTATCTGTGATTGATGTAAGATGTCCAACATATGGAAGAAACTTTGACTATAAGAGAACCAAAGCCAGGTGTTTATCAAAACCTTCATTATGCCAGTCTTTTAAAAATACATATCCTGTCTCTCTTTTAGGATTATAAAATTCCATAGGACTCTGTTCTACGTAGCTGGTAATGTTAGTATATTATTAATAAGCATGCATGACCTGTCAGACTTTTGTCTGCTATCTGAGATCCAGTCCCAAATAAAATATAAGCAAATGGTTCTTTCCCTTTCTCTCCTCTGCTCTTCTTCCTTGTCCACTGTACTCCTTTTAAAAATTTCATCAGAAGGATGTACCAGTTCATTAAAGACCAATTATTGTCTTTAAAATGAGTCCAGTAAAATGCACGAACTACCTTGCTTTTCAGGGTACATGTTTCCATACATGCCATTCACTATTTTAAATCTTATAAAGGAATCTCTGCAGACCATCCTCAGGAGTGATGGGCTACGGATGTAGTGGTTCCAGTGTGTCCACTGGTGTACTTGGTCCCTCAGATAAACATTACGAACTTTTGAATCCAGTTCGTTTTCCCACGCAATGGTTTTTTGAGCCTTTTTAATTAGCTACTGAACCTCTCCACCTAAATATCACACATGCAATTCAAACTGAACGTGAGGAAACCTGCCCTTTTCTATATGTCGATAGCCCATCGATCCACTAGTTGTCTAGAAATTTGGACATAGCCTTAGACTCCTTCCTCACCGCCATGTCTAATCAGTTACCAAGCTAGGTTGATTCTACCTCCTAAATATCTCTCAGACCTGATCTTTTCTCCATCACTAATGTTATTCCCTTTCTGTAGATTCTTACCATTGTTGGCTGTAGGTTATAATGAGTTCATAATCTCCTCTGCAGGGGTTCACTGGTTTCTAGCCTAT
Source organism: Pteropus vampyrus (assembly GCF_000151845.1). Lineage (NCBI taxonomy): Eukaryota > Metazoa > Chordata > Mammalia > Chiroptera > Pteropodidae > Pteropus > Pteropus vampyrus. The sequence goes on along the minus strand of NW_011888839.1, from coordinate 8,781,487 downwards.
ATCCATGACAAACCATAGTCCCCAGACCCACCATTATCTTTCCTAGAGAAGGGAACCAGCATTTATGGAGAACCTATTCATACTGAGTGTTTTGTACAAAGATCCCCATTTTCCCTCTGCTAAGTAACCCCTTAAGGCAGATTAAGTGTTGTTTTCTTTTTACAAATGGAAAAACTGGAATTCAGAATTAGGATGTTGATTTTGTTTGGAAATCTCTACTGGCTCCCCTGGTCACCATTTAGGGTCATCATTTTACGTGCAAAGATTCTTAGCCTCATCTTCAAGGCTAGGCCTGTTCTTCCCCAGGCCTAGCACCTTTCCAAGCCTGCTGTGTTCTGGACTCGAAGGCCTTCCTTTCATGTTGGGACTTGCCATCAAGGGAGAAGACTAGGTGGTGGAGATCCTTATTGTCAGTCAGAGCCTTCAGTCATATCCTTCAGATTGTAACAAGGGGCAGGAGTAGGGAGAACATCACACACACACACACATCCTCTCATTCTCTCCTCTGCTGACACAGAGTGTGGTAAGATCAGGGGTACTGACCACTGGATTTTGTGTTGTATCCCCTGAAAATGATCCGTTGGGAGAAGAAGGCTTTGCTGAAAATGTGTCTTCTTTTGTAGTTAGATTTTTAAAAAGTTTGTACATTTGTACCACCTCCCCCAAATTACAAATCGTACCTATATCCTTTTGTTTGATTATCAAGTGTCTTTGTTTGTTCACCAAGTATCAGCCTTTATTATAATATGCAATTTAAATATATTGATAAGAAAGAACTCGTTAAGTAGATTTTCCGAATAAGTCCACCAAAATGGTGAATAAACTCCTTTTGGTAAGAATATACTTTTAGTATCTATTCCTAGGCAGCAGGTGGCAGTGTGAATCCACCAGAATTCAATAGTTAATTTAAAGCAAAAATCAGAAAAAATGAAAAGAAAAATTATTTATTTTGCTACATATTAGTCTTCTGACCTAATCAGTAAAAAAGTCATTATTCACACCACACTGGGCAATATGCATTGTAATTTTTAACAAATAATAGGAAACTGTTAATGTGTTCACAGGAAATACAGTTTTGTCTAGGGCTGCTGTGGTCATTTATCACTGCACTTTGTGAAATCACTCATTTGTTCTAATTTGAATGTAAATGACTCTAAGGTTTTACAAATAAGGTGACAGATTCACATAAATGTAATTGCAGGGTTCATCTCCCTCTTTTTATATATCACTCATTAGGTTATGAATTAAATACATCGTATTAAACCAGGGGCATGTCCAATGATGATATTGTAATGGCAAATTACTCTATGCTATTAGAGGTGTATTTTTTATTCATGGACATTAATTTGTCATTAAGCGGCATTAGTTTAGCACTTTTATGGGAAAGACGTGACCTGAAAGAGGAGACGTGCTGCTGCGATGTGAGAGGACAGGGACACAAGTGCTCTAGGCAGAGCATTTTATCACTGTAAGGAAAAAAGAGAGGAGAGTTTGTTCCATTTTTTCCCATTTATTTTGTTTTCTGCTTTTACAAACATGAAAGATCATTTACTCAGATCGAAGGTGTTGTTCTGTTTATAGTCTGCATATTTTGATCACCAAGTAAAACGAAGCCAAAATTCTTACTATTAATCATTCAGAAGCCTAGAACATAAAGAGAGCAGGAAAGGAAGTGCTTCCTGCCCTAAATCTCCCTCCTCTGTGACTGATGCCTATTAGTCATCTCTTGTCTTCATTTAGTTTCACACTCAAGGGGCTATTGTGAGAGTCATTTTCTCTCTTTAGTAAAGGTACAAAGGTTTAAGAATATTATTCTCTCATGATGGTATTAGGGAGAATTCTGGGTATTCTTTTTTTGCATAAATGTTAATTTTACTTTTCTTTTACTAAGAAAATATTTTTCCCTCTTTGAACTTTGAGAAGCACTGGATCCTTGAAATAGCTTCACAGAAGCTGCAAGTATCTGAGGCTACTCTTGCATCACTTTCCTCATTGGTTAAGGGGGTTGGAAAATGTCTTACCAAACCCAGTTATATTGCTGGGTTCTTGAAGGCAATGATCATGCCTTATACCTCTGAATCTCTTACTCTCTCCCACGCTTTACATTGCATGAGCTCAGTGTATATATATTGGTCAGCTCATTCTGCCATAGCAAAGTACTACTGCAGACAGGGTGATTTAAACAAAAGACATTTATTTCTCACAGTTCTAGAGGCTAGAAGTCTAAGATTGGGGTGCCTACGTGGTCAGTGTCTGGTGGGAGCCCTCTTCCTGGCTTGCAGAAGGCCTCCTTCTTGCTGTGTCCTTACGAGGCAGAGAGCGAGCTCTCTGGTGTCTCTTCTTATAAGGACACGAATCCCATCCCGAGGGCCCCACCTTCATGACCTCACCTAAACTTAATTGTCTTCCATTGTGATCACATTGGGGGTTAGAGCTTCAGGATAGGAATTGGTGGGGGATACAGTACAGTCTAGAGCAGTATGTATTGAGAGAATGAATGGTGTGTCCGTTCGGTAATTTGTTCCTGTTTTTTAAATACTGAAATTTCATATTATGGGAGGATTAATTTTACCCATCGAATTTATTTTTTGTGTTCAATTTAACAAATACCTATTGACTGTTGTATATGTGACAGGGATTGCTATCTTCTTGGACTACAAAGATGAATAAGATATGTTTCGTGCCCTTGAGCATTTTAAATTTTAAGGCAGAGGGAGAAAAATATGTAGGCAGATAATTTTAGTAAAGCGTAATAATGATTATGATAAAGGGATATAATGTGATGTAGGAGAGCCCAACTCAGTCTGAGTGTGTGTACATTTGGGGAGGTCCAACTCAGGAAAGATTTCTTGAGATTTATACCTGAGCTGATCTTTGAACCTTCTATCAGTCACTGATTCAGAACATATACCATATCCTGAAGGCCATTACTACAGCCCTGCAAGGTGTTCTCACATACCTGGTGCCGTAACTGAGTAGTGAAAAGGCCATTCCTCCATTCTATTAGACCATGCTTCAGAGTAATGGAGAAGATGGTAAGACCAGTGAATTTCATGGACAGAAGCCAATTGCCACAAATTAGTTGTTGCAAGATTAGTTTCCTGGTCAGAAGCAATGTTATATGGCATATCTGTTGATGAAAAAGGTATTTTATAATTCCATGGATTGTGATTTTTGGCAAAATCATTGTGGGCAGGAAAAGCAAACCTCTATCCAGAATACCTGTCTATTCCAGAGAGAAGACAGTTCTACCTCTCCCATGATGGAAATGTGGTCAGCATGCCATCGCAAGACAGCTAGTCTCCCTGAGGTCTGGTACCACGTTGAGGACTCAGTGTTGATTTCTGCTGTTGGTATTTTGGGCACTCAGTGGGTGGCTGTAGCCACAACAGCCTTAGTGAATGGACGCCCATGTTGCTGAGCCTACATACAAACTCCATTTTTGTTGCCATAGCCACTCTGTTCAAGAGTCCATTTTGTAAGGCCATGGGTGCTGGGGAAAGAGGCTGTCAGACATTCATAAGGCTGATCATCTAGTTCTTCAGTAATCATTCCTATGTAATGCAAATGTGTTCAAATTCTGTCCATTGGAAAGGTCTATCCACATGTTTCCTTCAAGACTTTCTTGTTAGCAGTTTTCTAATTGTATTTCTTCCAAATGTTTGACCATCTAGCCAAACCGATAGTCATGATCATGATATCACTTCCTTCTGGGAAAAATGGACAACCAGATACTTTTCTTGAAGTTCTTCCTGCTGAGAGGATTCACCTTAATTATTACCCTTTAGAGCCATCCTGATGGAGCTGTAGTGCTCTAGCTGCCTATTTTGAGGTGGTACCAGCATACTGTGCACAACCATCTGTATAGGAGGCCATCTGTATAGGAGCTTTTCCATTTTTAAGTCAACTGGTCATAGGGGACTCTTCCTGAAGCCATAGGTGTAGGTTGAGAGAAGATGCAGTGTAGCAGAGTAGGAGGTATAGGAATCTAAGGCACTTGCTTGTGCAACTTACTTGTGTTTTCAGACCCTACTTGGGTCTGATTTAATACTTGTCACTTCAGCTTGATGGCGGAGAGCTGTTATGCAGGCCCAGTTTTATGACTGGGTCAGACAACATCCAATTCATGATGAAGAAGAAGAAAAGGAAAGAGGGAAAAATGAGGCAAAGGTAGAATTAAGAGGTCTGTAGTTATTTCTTTAATATGTTTTAATCAGATATTTGAATATTCTGTTGATAAATTAAAACCAACAGGTGCTCTGTAAAGTAGCAATAAACCGTGTTTCTTATCTTTGAAGCCTACATATTTAATCTCCAAAAACTTTAAACTTTATCTATTCCTTGCATTCCAATATTCTTTTTACCTTTATTAGGACAACTACAATACAAAAAAAAAAGATCCGTTTCTGTCCTTAAATCCTATCATGAAGTTCAGTTGGAGAATCTATTTAAAACGCAAATTTGGCTATAACACTTCCCCACATGAAAGACTTTAATGGCTTCGAATGTCTTCATTCAG
>NW_011888839.1:8749135-8776918 GCF_000151845.1 Pteropus vampyrus | reverse complement strand
AAATGTTTGACCATCTAGCCAAACCGATAGTCATGATCATGATATCACTTCCTTCTGGGAAAAATGGACAACCAGATACTTTTCTTGAAGTTCTTCCTGCCGAGAGGATTCACCTTAATTATTACCCTTTAGAGCCATCCTGATGGAGCTGTAGTGCTCCAGCTGCCTATTTTGAGGTGGTACCAGCATACTGTGCACAATCATCTGTATAGGAGGCCATCTGTATAGGAGCTTTTCCATTTTTAAGTCAACTGGTCATAGGGGACTCTTCCTGAAGCCATAGGTGTAGGTTGAGAGAAGACGCAGTGTAGCAGAGTAGGAGGTATAGGGATCTAAGGCACTTGCTTGTGCAACTTACTTGTGTTTTCAGACCCTACTTGGGTCTGATTTAATACTTGTCACTTCAGCTTGATGGCGGAGAGCTGTTATGAAGGCCCAGTTTTATGACTGAGTCAGACAACATCCAATTCATGATGAAGAGGAAGAAAAGGAAAGAGGGAAAATGAGGCAAAGGTAGAATTAAGAGGTCTGTAGTTATTTCTTTAATATGTTTTAATCAGATATTTGAATATTCTGTTGATAAATTAAAACCAACAGGTGCTCTGTAAAGTAGCAATAAACCGTGTTTCTTATCTTTGAAGCCTACATATTTAATCTCCAAAAACTTTAAACTTTATCTATTCCTTGCATTCCAATATTCTTTTTACCTTTATTAGGACAACTACAATACAAAAAAAAAAGATCCGTTTCTGTCCTTAAATCCTATCATGAAGTTCAGTTGGAGAATCTATTTAAAACGCAAATTTGGCTATAACACTTCCCCACATGAAAGACTTTAATGGCTTCGAATGTCTTCATTCAGCAAATATTCACACCGAGTGCCTGCTATGTGCGGGGCAGTGGGATGCAGTGATGAATGAGACAACAGAGGTCCCTGCTCTTCTGGAGCTTATAATTTAGTATAAGGTGGGCTAGATCCCATTCCAGGAAGTAAATGAACAGATCACAATGCCCAGAGCCATTCCAGACCTATGAAGTAGCTCGTGTAAATTGGGAGGAGAAAATCTCTAGAGTTGTGCTTCCTGATTCCACCTAGTTCAGCATCTATTCAACGGCTTTGATGAGGAATTTAAAAATATTCACACCTCTAACAAATGATACAGAGCTTATGCCCTGATTTCGTCTAACCTTGAGTGCGCATTACAATCACCTGGGGAGCTTTAAAGGTGCCCTAACTGAGTAAGTCAAAGTCTTTGGGGAGGGGTCCCTGATACCTGTATCCCAGTAATCCCTTTATATTCTTTATACCTTTCCCCCAATTTATTTAAACTAAAAACAAAACAGCCCCACCCCCCAACCCTCCACTTCTGTGATATATATACATATATATATCTCACAGTTTCTTTATCCATTCATCCATCGATGGGCACTTAGGTTGTTTCTGTATCTTTGCTATTGTAAATAATGCTGCAGTGAACATGGGGGTGCAACTATCTTTTCAAGTTAGTGTTTTTGTTTTCCTCAGATAAATACCCAAAAGTGGAATTGCTGGATCATATAGTCGTTCTATTTTTAATTCTTTGAGGAACCTCCATTCAGTTTTCCATAGTAGATGCACCAATTTACATTCCTACCAACAGTGCACAATTCATTTTTTTAAGTTAGAAATATTATCTATGGGGATTGCATTTGGCACTGAAGATCTTGCATATTTTACAGTATTAAAATAGATTATCATTTTTTTAACTAAGTAATACTACTATGACTTATAGGAGGTTATCTCTTCTAAACAATGTATTATTATAATTTTAATTTTTAAATTAACAGTATCTCCTAAATACATAATATATAGTGAGTGTTCTGAATAGAATAATTTATCCTCAAGATTGAGAAGTTATAACTCATGCTCATTTTTCTCCAACACCGAGGTATTTTTCCTCACATTAGATAAGACAAATGATTGTACGAACATGTATATTTAATATGCTGCTAATCAAATACAGTAACCATGTGCTGTTCCATAGTTCACTAGTTGATACTCTTATATTTGGAGAAAGTTAAAGTACACAGTTTGGAAAATATATTACAAATGGTTTAATCTTTTGGAAATTTTTCTAATCAGTGAAAATGATCAGAAAGATTCGAAATGTATCAGTTCTACTAAATCATAGCCAACTACTAATTATTTGTTCCAGTCATGAGTATTTGCTATCTGGCATGAGCAATCCAGAATATCTTATTTGCCAGATATCATGAATATTAATATTTGCCTCTGAAATGTATCATAAAATCTTTTAGTAGCCATTTTAAGATCCCAATTAATTTTTTCATATGCTATTATGTTGGCTTTTATTCCCTAAGCCTACACCAAAAGATGTCAGTAAGTGACAGCCCAGGTGCATGCTGCCGGCCAGGGAAGTCATTTTGGCATTTTAATTTGTTATGTGGATAATCTAGGGTTAACTATGTCTTTCTTGTTTGTGAGTTTTTAAAGAGAAGAAAGATTATCTTGAAGGATTTTTCTAGTACTAATCATTTCTGTCATAAGATAACTATTGTTAGCTTGGCAAAATCCCTCTCAGCATATTTTTCTCAAAAATAAAATGTTTCCAGTGTTTTGTTAATGGTAGAGTTCAGAATCAATAAACAAAAGAAACAAATATCAATCTCACATAATTCCATTATTAGTACTCGGAAATTAAAGGCATTCAAAGAAAAGCTATGTTTCATTTGAGATAATTATCCTCCCACTCCCACCCCCCCCACCTGCAAATATTTCTACCCAGAGTTAAATGCCCTCTTCTCTAAGGCAAAACCACCTCTCTACTCCTTACTCCATCAGGTACTTTCTGTGTTTCCTGTGGTTTCAATGTCTCCTTCTCCACTGGCGCCTTCTTTTCAGTTTATAAATAGATCAATAAAATGGGAGAAACTTTTCTGTTCTCTCATTACCACAACCCTCTCCTTCCCTTCACTACCAAACTGTGATCAGTGTCTGTACTTCCTTACCTTCTATTCATTCTTCAGTCCTATTGAACTCAGTTCTCTGCCTTCATTATGCCTCAAAAGCTGTTCCAACAAAGGTTACCAAAGCCTCCTAAATATCAAACGCAGTGGGCCTTTCATGGCATCTTAATGTGACCACTCTACAGCAATTTGACACTGGTAGCTCACTCTTTCCTACACCTTTTTTTCCTCCTAGTTCTCCTCCCACTTCTTTTTGGTTCCTTTACAAGCTCTTTTTTCCATCAGCTCCTTGAGTATCCCTCCCGGCATGGTGGCTTCGTGATGCTCTTCTCTTCTCACCGTCCCTCTTTTATCCACATGTGGAGGATTACTCATCCCAGCCCCCTCTTCTGAGCTCCACACTTCTGTGTTTAGCCAGCATTTCCAGCATTGACATTCCATGTGCGCCTCAAATTCATCTGTACCCAGTCTCACACACCTGCTCTTCCTCATTTTGTTAAGGAACCATTGTCTGTATAGTAACCCAAACAAGAAACCTTGGTATAATCTTATACTGCTCTAAGATCTCATAGATCCCACTAAATTTTATTGGTTTAAGCTCTTAAATAGCTCTCAAGTATGCCTTCTTTTCTTTCTCTTCATTGTCAGTAACATCATTCAGGTATAGATTATTTTTCCTATATGTTCCTGCAATAGCTCAACTGTGCTCCCTGCCTGCTGTTTAATGCTAAGAAGACATTAGTAGCATTCCTTATGTCCTGGACTAAAGAAACTTCCTGCTGACCAATAACCTGCTGCCTTCACTCTTGCCCTTCTCCAGTACCTTCTCCAAAAAATTTTTATTAATATTTAAAAGGTTTTTCTAAATCTATGAAAAATTCTGTTTTATTGATTAAAAAAGTAATCATATAACTCTCACTTCAAGTGATTTCATTTGTCAGGGCCTTCACGATAAGGTTCATTCTTCTTAATTTGGCACATGGATCCCATCTTTATATGAAATTTCCTGTCTCTTTAGCCTTTAAAAAAGAAAAAGTTTGCTACCCACGTTCTGTGCCACAGCCATCGTGATCTTCATGCATTTTCCTGTGCCTGAACCTCTTTGTATGAAGCTTCCTTCTCCATGGATTATATTCTTCCCTTACTTTGTCATTTTACAAATTCCTATTTAATCCTCAAGTACTTTGCTTGTCTCCCTTTCAAGAGTTGCCTGATCAGTCTACCTAGTTAGAGTTAGATTTCCCCCCTTTTTATTGATCTTTGGCAGTCTTCTGGGGCGCCGATCACACCATGTCGTTTGTACTGATTTACTTATCTGTCTCCCCATGATATAAGTTCATGTCTGACAGTTATGTGACTTTGAGCAAGTTACTTAACCTCTTTGCTCCCTCTCCTCATCTGTGACATACAGATATGGTATCCTATATACAATCTACCTCGTAGGGGTATTGGAGGATTCAGTGAGATAGTAGATTATATATGCAAAGTCTCCAACGGTATCCTACATGCAGTAAGTGCCCTGGAAACCAGAACTAATAGAATGAAATGCTTCATGTCTGAATTCCTCTATTAATTCCACAGTTTTTTTCCTACTCACTCCCCTCACCCCTGTTTTCCCTCATTCCTGGATACGTCAGCACCTTTACTACGTACTTTCAATCAACAACATATGGATAAAAGTCTGTCCTTGAAAATTATGAAATAATCACCATTCGGTAAAAGGCATTTTTTTCCTCTCAGCCACTTCTCTTTGATTTTGTAGAAATGTATGTATTATTTCAAAAAAGTCACAAATAAATTAACCATCACTTTCTTCCTGCCTCTGAGATGTGAAACATTATACTGAAATTGTACTTTAATAAATAATAAAATCAATGCTCTTAAAAGCAACACGTTACATGGTATTAATGCTTTATAAAAAGGAAGTTTTGCTTTATTGTTTCCCCTGCCCTTCCTGCAAATAAAACATCTTGCCCCATCCTTATACACAGAATCCAAGAAACAATTGGAAAAATCTTTCATTTCCAGCTGTAGTGCATAGTAGTTGCTTAGGAACTTGTTTGTTTGGGTTCCTTCTCCTTCTGCCATGAGAGTTCCCTATGATAAGAATTTTTTATAATATTGTCACATGGTGTTCCAAGTTCCGACTAGAGTAAATAAAAGCAGTGTATTTGTTTAAAAGAAGAAAAATGTAAGTTATTTCTTACTAGTAGACTGCTCTCACAAGCACGCCTCCATCAACTGTCTTTCCTTCCTAGTCTTCTCTTCCACCCCCTTTCTCACTCTCTATCCATATGTATCTTTTAGAGCTGGCTGCAGACCTTCTCCCTGCTTCACATTAAGAGGCATGTGTTCAGCCCCTGGAAAATGACTGCTTGTCTCTGTGTCATTAATTCAGCTCCAAGTACCCTGGCTTCAGCTCCGTACATTCAGTATAATGTTTGCCATTTTAGAGGCTGGGATGAGGGGCTGATGTCATACAGTTAGTTTTGCTGCAAGAATATATTTCTGCAGGTTAAAGTCATTCTTTTTTTCACTCAAATGCATCCTCCATATCAATAGTGTTTAAAATAGTGTGTGGCATCATCTGAATAGCTGGTTAAAACAGATTGCTGGGTTCCTCCCCAGAGTTTCTGATTCAAGGGATCATGGGAGAAGCCTGAGAATCTGCATTCTAAAAAGTTCCCCGATGATGCTGATGTTACTGGTGTGGGGACCACAGTTGAGAACCACTGCTCTAGACACTGTTTCACATCAATTACCTGCCTGTTAAATTGCTGATATTCAGGTTTTGAAAGTGTCATCACACTTAGATAAATTTGAACCAGTCCTAGTTTGTACTTATAAAAATGTCATGCATCTTTCAAAATCTAAAAAGCCAAAACAATACAAATTTGATATATAAAAAGCCAAAACAACACAAATTTGAAATAACCCATTTCTAGTCCTTATTCTTCTACAAAATAATGATTAAGAAAAACAGTCTATATGGATCACTGAGAGATTATTGAAAGTCTGCAGAACTGCTCTAGTTTTCAGCACTCTGACTTTGTTTGTGTACCAGAGCTAAGGCTATATAATTACTTCTGTATTCTACTATTTATTTTAAAATAGTTTAAGCTTTTGCCTCTCATAGTTCAAAACAAAAAAAAAAGCTTGTAGTTACTGAAATTTTAGTTTTGAGGCCCTAGTTGCCCAATAGACTATTTTCAATGAAGGAAAGAAAAGTGTATATTAATTTCCTCTACATCGTCCATAATTCAGTAGTTATCACCTGATGTGCTGAGGCAGCTTAGTAAACTTTGCAATAGCATTTTGCAGCACCCGGTGACTGGGGCTGGAATTATTAGTTGTTGATGATGGCCGTGTCTCCGTGCCTTCTTTCTGCTGGATTTCCAGCTTACTACAGACTTTCTCAAGGAACAATACAAAATTATTCATGAGCCTTGGAAATTATGCACACAATTGATTATGAAAATGTACTAGTAACCTAATTGTAGAATTCCTCTGTTATACAGCACAAATATATTTAAATAGGCCTTCAAAGACTCCAAGAATTAGAGCATGCTTAGGTTTTTTTCTTGTATATTTTGAATTGCTGCTAATATTTTATTTTAGTTCAATCAAATTGTATCCTATGCATATTTACATCAATATGTGAATATGTAGTTGCATATAGTTTTCTGATATATTTACATATAAATATACCTATATATCTCTACATAAAATAACTGGTTTTATAGTATTTTATCCTATCACAAGTAATCTGGCCTGCATTGTCAATGAATAGCTCATTTTTTTTCATCTATAACTATTGGATTTTACCCATCAACTCTAATATAAGGTATTATGGAGAAAACACAGATCCCTTTATATACATGACATATTTTTTCTACATAATTCATCCCAAGGCTATTAAAAGATTTGGGTTTTGTTTATTTGTTTCAATATGTTCCAAAGGGCCAGCCCTTCATCACACATCTACAACAAAGCCCTTTATGTTGTTGCCTTTAGTCCTGGAGTGCAGTCCTTTTCTGCAGCACCACGTTGTATAGTCACGTAATACCTTGATTTATAACTAGGTTGTAATCCAAATAGGAAACAGGTGGAATCACAACTGGGTATGGTGCCTTGGATATTAATGGCTTGGCTCAGCAGTGGAATTTCTAAAGCTGTATACACTTTTTTTCCTCTTAATTATGCATTCATTAAAAGCTTTTATACCCAACAGAATAAAGTAAATATTTTTTGATCTCCATAGCGTGCTCCCAGACTGTAGATTTGCACAGCAGGGTCTTGATAATCTGAATAAATTGTATTTCCCCAAGGAGTTTATCTTTCAAATAAGGTCATAAAGAAATGCAGCTCCTCCATCCTTAGATTTCTCCATGCGCCTTTTCTATGATGTGTAATACAGGGCATGGGAACCAGAATATGTGATAGTAATACGTACTGGATGATGGTCCAGTATAATGTCTCACCTCTTCTCCTTGTTTATTTCTGGTGAAGTGTTTTTTAAATACAGAAGAATAATTGAACTTACATGACAACTATGATTTTTATGGATATTTGTAGAAAAACAAAGTCCATATTAGACATTCAGTGTTGTTTTTCCCCTCACCCAGTCAGTGAATAAAATTTATGGAATATCTAAAGCTATAGTTTAAGCACTGTTGTAGCATTTTTAAAAGAGAATAATAATGAAAGCCACCATTTGTTGAACATTTACCCCATGAAAGGCACTTTACAAATATTTTTGGGAATCTTTACCACAGATCTATTTTTTAGATGAGAAAATTAAACTCAGGGAAGTTAACCATTTGCTGAGGCCATCCAGATGGACCAGCTTCAAATGATGTGCTTTTCCTACAACTCCAAAGTAAAAATGCAGCCAGTTCCTTATCCCCACAACTATGACCTAGTGAAAGAGACAGGGAAAGTATAAAATTATAAATGCAAGTAATGGGCACAACCAGTTGCACTTATAATTTTTCTAAGTCGTAAAGAATAAGGTGGCAATGTACCTGATAGCGAATGGTAATAGCTTGAAAATAGCATATGATTTGTGAAAAGTTTAGGCAGTAACTTTCTCTCTCTCTCTCTCTGGACTGCAATATTTATCTCCAGTGCAGCTAACATTCTAGGCATGTACTTTTAAATATTTTAATTATTTAAATATTAAAATACTTTAAAATGTATTATTGAACAAATTATTTAAATATTAAAACATTTAAAATATTTTTAAATATTTAAATATTTTAGAGGAGCAGGAGAATATGTTTTATTGTAAACTAAAATAAAAACAATAAAAGTTGAATTTTAAAGTTCTGATATATTTTCTTACCTACCCATTATTTATCAGTCAGAGTTGATTAAGTAGCTGCTTTGTGAAGACAGAGAGGAAAACCTATAAAGAAATACAGATACAGCTGGGGAGAAAGTATGTAATGACTGATAAGGGGTTAAGTAGATGATACTGGTAGCTCCTGCAAATAGAAGTCAGAAGAGGGAATGATCCTTTCAGCTGGTGTGGCCTGGCTTTCTTAGGAAGTGGACTCTGTACTTGGTTGTCTCTCACCAGGAGGAGAAGAGCATTTATAATACAGAACTTCTCTTCTCTTTTCTTCCACGCTTTTTAAAGTCTGTTGAATCAGTCTTTAAATGCTTCATAAACAGTAACCATTTGTGACAAAGATTCTTAGGGTTCTCCTTATTGTCTAAAGGAAAACCATGAGCATTCAGTTCCACTTGGCAAACAGCATGGAAATTTATATATTTCTGGTTATCACTAAATACCAAGAGAAGTAAGGTTCTTTTTCACCATTCTGAAGAGGGAAAAAATACCTAACATGTGAAAAGCTGGAAGACCCAAGATTCACTGTAGAAGCTAGGCCCGATGCATCCAGCACTACAACTGGGTCTTCCACCGTATTTACCAATTGTATGAAAATCCTGGTGTGTAGTTAGCATCAGGAGAGAATTCCTTAAGTTCAGATCAAATATTTGAGAGCACCTTCCTCAGTTAATCATGAAAGATCTGTTCCTTCTACATAATTATAAAATCCTACCTATAACCAAACTGTCATTTCCTCTTTCCATTTGAGTCATGGATGTATTTAAAAACAAAACAAAACAAAACAAACTTAAAAAGTATATTGCTTTCAAAAATTCATAAGCCAACATATTTTTCAATTACAGTCTATGATGAAGTTGTTATGATTGGCATTGTACAAAAAGGATACAAAAAGCATAAGACGTAAAACCTATTTTTACTAGTTTACTAGGAACATTTTTACTTATTGGAAGATATATGCATGAATGACTTAGAGACAAGTTAGTGACAGGAGATTTGAAGTGGGAAGCATGAGGATTCAGTCAGTGACATAGGGTTTCATAGTTACTATGTCCAACCTGGTATTTGGTTCCTAGCAGCAACTACAATGTTTTTTTTAAAATCTGGCTTTTAGTTAACATTGCTAAAAAATCAAACCATACTGGTTTCATATGCTGAGTGGATGTATCAGACTATTTGTAATAGATTTGGAAATAGTTGTTTAAAAAAGATTTCTTTGCTTCCGTAACATTTCATTTAGAGGAATCCTCCAAATGTGATATAATATCAACATTTTATAATAGAACTTCATATTTCATGGGTGCTAATACATGCTGGGCATAGAAGCTGCTGTTTCCTGGCCATCTTTATCTGTAGTAAAGTACTGACATGTGATACTTAAGGTGACATTTTGAAGGGCAGTATAAGTGAAGGGCATCAATAATTGGAAATGAAAGATTATAATTATAATGATAAAACACAGCATTGTTAAAATGGTCACATCTGTTGAGTGTCATTACTCAGAAAGATCTGGACTCCTGTTCAATTTGGGGGAAAATTTAGGAAATCAAAATGGCATTACTTTTATTTTGACCTTGAGAGAAGTAATTATTTTGAACACAAGTCATAGTTTTCAATACTGATAGTATAGGTCGATGATGCTTATTTTTGTTTCACAAGTTAGTCAAGTTCTCAGAGCTAAATGAAGCACCAAGAGAAACGGGAATATGTGAGACCCTATTTGGCATGGATATCCTTAGTAGTAAATCAGAGCATCTTGATCAGATTTCTACATCTCGTTAATTTATCAAAGGCTCCTAGATTTGAGGAAGAGTATTTGTGGGACAGATATTGGGGTAGTCTGCAGTAGACAGTCACAAGACAACAAATATTTTCTGTGTTCTGTATAATTCCTGTGCCAGAGCAATGATAAAACTGTGGTGCTGGATGGCAAGGGGTTACTGATAGTCAGGCCAGGGGACATGTGGGTATGGCTATGATTATGTATTAGAAATATGCATTATTGATTCTCAGCTTGTATTACTATTGGCACACATCAAGACTCATTTCTTAGGTGTGGTGTACATAAGCTAGGCTGTGGGTTATGTGCAGTGAACTGTAGACTCCAGCTCTAAGGCTATATACATTTTTCTCCCATTCAGGAAAGTGTGTTAGAATGTGAGTGAGTCCTGGTGACATTAGTTCAGGGATAGGCTTAAATCTGCTCTAAATTTTAAAATAAAGTCTTGTATGAATTAATTATTAGTACCTCCTTAATTGAGATGTTGAGAGCTGCTAATACAACGACCAGTCACTGCTACAGATGAGAACCCTACTAGGGGACATACAAAGGCTGACATTCTCTTTCTGCCTCCTCTAGTTTGGGAAGAGTGATATAAGGGCCATAGGGTTTACCCACAGCCCCCAAACTGCCCTACTTCCTCACACTCAGGTCCTTACCACCTGATAATTTGCCTCAAAAATGTAATCACATTTGAATATAACCCAAAAGAAGACAGACAGTATTTGCCTTTCTCATGCTCTCTTTTCCCTATCATATTCAGTAGTTAAACTGGGAAATAACTATTTTAATGATTTAATTAAGGAAATAGACCACACAGAAAGACTGAATATGGAGAATATGTAAGGTTTAAGAATTACTGCACTTGGGAAACTGGTGTTTATTCCATAGCTAGTATAATATTGGGGACACATTTTATGGCTCTTTTTCTGTTGTTTAACTTGTTATTCACTCTATAAGAAACAAATAGAAGGGGGAGAGAAGCCAAATAGCCCTAAACCAAAGGAAAATAAATACTATTTAAAAAGAGTCCCCAAAGAACAACAATGTATGTATCATTATTCTGAATAGAAACTAAATTTCAAGTGAGAAGCAATGTGACAGAAATGAAACCTTTTTAGGAGGAAAAAAAAGGATTTTTCTTTTACTCAAGAGAGTTTCGTGTTGCTGAGCTATAATTTCCATTCAAAACTACTGCCTCTACTCTGGCACTTGGATTTTTAAGTCACAATGTCAGAGAACAGAGACAATCTCATAATTAGGACAACATATCATTTGAAAAGGTACTTTGATCTGAATAGCCAATTGATAGAGGAAATAATTCTCTCTTGGACTGAAAAAAAAGTCGAGGTAGATTAAAAATTTCTTTTTCACAGTAAAGCTGTTATATTGCAGTTGTTTATTTACACTTTGAACTCTAGCCATTATTGCCAATTTTCTTACCTGGAAAACACTGAATGGCCACTGACTTTGCCTTTGTGTATATGTGTAGGAAGACCCAATGATGTATGAAAAAATGACCTTGTTTTGATGATGTTCAGAATTGGACAGGCATGTTGGACAGACATAGCCTGTTCTGGTCTTGCTTAGTTATAGGTAAAAAGAAAAAGCTCACAGACATTCTTTCATTAAACTGATATATATTGAGCATCTGTTCCCTGAGACCAAGGATACATTATAATCCTTGGCACCAAGGAGGGAGACTGATCAATAATCAAAGGATGCCAATAGTGACAGGCGCTGTGCTAGAAATCTTTAGAGGGCAGGGTGAAGGCACAGAAGCGGAAGTGGTCAGTTTGGACAGAACCAGGGGAGCTTACAAGGCAAAATGGATTCATTCATTCAACAAGTGTGGCTTGAGCTCCTATAATGTGCCTGGCACTGTTTTGGGCACTAGGAATATAGCAGTGAATATAAGAGACTGGTCCTTCCTCCCGTAGAACATCCTTATTGGGGGCTGGAGGATAAACACATTGTAAATCAGTAGGCAAATAAATGCAGAGAATAATTACTTATAGTGATGAGTGGTAAAAGCAAATATAATGGAGTAATCTGCTGGAGGGTGACATGAAGAGGAAGTGGGATGTACTAATTTAGATAGGATGGTCAGCCAAAACAATGGAAACATGATTTTGTTTCCATTGTTCCATAGGAATTTTGTGTATATTGCTTCCTCTGTTTGAAACATTCTCCCTGCAATCCCAGCCCCATCCTGTTTTAAAATGCAGGTTTTATTATTATTTAGGTACGGTGAAGCCAACAGATCAGGAGACAACTGCCATTGAAAAGGTACTTTATTATTCATCGTTCCAAAGAGGAGGGGGCATGGTCAGGAGGCAGAAGAAGCAAGGGGAAAGCATGGACATGATCTTTTATTGTGGCATCTACAGGAAAGCCAGGACAAGGCAGGGTAGTCAGGCTTATGATTGTCTAGTTTGAATAGTGTGAGCAGGATTTGAGGCATACAGGCTCTGACTAGTTGTCTAGTACTTGGCCCTGCACTGAAAAGGGCAAAGGGATATTGCCTCCTGGAGTATAAGAGCCAGATACAGGAGGGAGTTCAGAGTATGGGCTCTGGACTGGTCGGTGTGCATATGCAGGGTGCACTTTTGAGCAAGTTCTTTGCTATTTCTCAAAATTGGCTAGCCCTGGGAAGGGCAGTCTCTCCCCTTCAGCGAGGCCCTGAAATCCAGAGCCTCAAGAATACAGGAAATGCAAAAATATAGTTAATACACATCCCACCCCCAACCTTTGTCAAGTTAACATTCCCTTTAGCTATCAGCTCCTTGTGGCTTCTCAGGAAAGTCTACTAACTTTTCACTCCAGGTCAAATCCATTATGGGTATTCATAGCCCTATCATCTACCCTCTATAGCCTTTACCATTTATTTGTTATAATTTTACATTTAATTGTAATATGTTTTAATTAATGGCTCTCTCTTCCAATAGACCGTACATTCTATGAGGCCTGGAACTTGCCTATTTTCCCTCATCATTTTATTGCCAGTACTTGGTGTGCTCCTGGTACATGATGTGACCGTGTAGGCCCTTGTAATGGCTGCAGCCAAGTCAAGGTGGATGGGATTGTTACACTGCAGGGTAAGAAGGTCAGCAGGGTCCAGGTTATGGCTGGTTATGCAATGATACTGAGTGTGGACTTAACCATAGGCAGATGGGAATCTAATAATGGGTATTAAACAGGTGTTATCAGTATGATCAGATTCTTGTAAAAGGAGAGGATAGAAAGTTTGATACTGGAGACAGGAATGGTAATTCAGGACCCTGCTGTAGGAAGTCTGGATGGGAGATGACGAGGAACAGAACAAGAAATGCTAAGGAAGAGCAAACAGGATTTGGTGGCTGACTGTATATGAGGGAAGAAAATGGGCCACCTTTTGGGACCCTGATGTGGGTGGCTGAATGTAGTAATTCTCTAAGAGAGGGGGTACAGGAGAGGATGCAGGTTTGCAAAAAATAAGTTCAGTGTAAACATGTTGAATTCAATATGGCTGTGGAATATCCAAGACATATTCTCTTACAGGCGATTGGAAAAATGAATTCAGAGCTTATGAGAGAAGTTTGGGCTAGTGGTATAGATGTGACAGTCATTAACATATAATAAGTTTGTAATGCAATTGTATGGTTTTTACTTTGGCCAGCCTCCTTTTCCATGACTTAATGGTACAGCTTATTTAAGACTTTGTTTCTAAAAGGACCACATTCTTCATCTTGATCTCCTTTATCAGTGATGAATCAAGGTTTATGGATGCCAAACAACAATGCTCAAATATACTTTATTGTTCCTTGCCCACCAAATCCACTCTCTGCTTTTCATGTGCCAAGCTGTGTGGTAAGTGGTTTTCATTCATTATTCCCATGACAACCCTATGAACTGGTTGAACTTTCCATTTTGTGAATAGGAAGTAGTGGAGGTTCAGTGGTCAACACAAGGTCATGGTCAACGGTAAGTGTTAGAGCTGGATTTGAACCAGGTCTGCCTGATTCTATGGCCCTTGGGTTGCCCTGGATTGCCTCCAAGTTCCAGGGGCTGTCGATGATTTGTTCTGCCTCTGACTGTAATGATTTATTATTCTTTTTTTTCTATAATGTAAAAGACTTCTTTCAAAAAAGTCTGGAAGTTTTGTATATGTATGTGTGTGTGTATATATATAAATACACATATATATTTATGTATATATAAAAAACATTAATAATGATTATCTCTGCATGGTAAAATATGAATGATTTTTGTTTTCTTATCCATACTTTGTATTTCCTGAATTTTATGAAGTGAACATTTATTACTTTTTATAACCAGAAACATAATGGCACTATTTTTATAACAGCGATAATTTTTTCTCCAGGCACAGTGTTATAGGTGGGCATTTAATGCAATTTAGCCATTGCTTCCCACTCCCCCCATTACGTTAATGGGAATCCTTAAAAGCAGCATTATAGATGATCATTTTGCTTACACATGGTCTTAGCCAGAAGGACAGAAGTGATGATTTTGCTTAAAGCTTACGAAGCCCATCTGCCCCAATAGGAGGAATGTATATTGTGGCATCATGACCTCAATGAAGGTGGTTCTTCTCTTCTCCCTCAACTCCACACTTTACGTAGTTTAACTACTGAGGTGCTAATTATTCATGCAAGGGGAATGGAAATTTTTGACATGTATAGAAAGCGCTGTAGATTTTGGGAAATTATGTTTTTAAGTAGAAGAGAGGTGAAATGAAAAGGTAAACATAGGTAACAGACTTTTAACTGATGTTTCTTTTGTACATGAACGTATGTCAGTTGGGTTCCCTTTTGCTGTTCATTTAGTCATTGACACGTCCATTTTTTTTTAGCTTTCTTAGTTCTCCATTAATACAAAATGCTTGTTAGATTAGATAAGGGGGGTATATAAAATTATACCCTGAGAAAATGAAAACATTTCAGGACTATAGAAGCGAGTGTTAAATAATCACCTTCAAAAGAAACACAGCAAAGAAGCACAATTGTTTAAATTCTCAATTAAATTAATTCTCTGGTTCTTTGTAGTTTTGAATTGGCCTGCCTTTAAGTTTTAGGCTTCTAATTAGATGAAACGCAATGTCTCTCTATAAAGATGCTTAAGAAGGAATATTTGGTTGTTGCTACATAATCCAGTCCCAAACATAGGTGTATACACCTTTTTGGCAGAACAAGTGGGAAAACCCTTGCTCCTGAGCTGTGCCTGTCCACCTTGTGCTTCGCAGAGCTTAGTCATTTCTACTTCTGCTTCTGCTTCTCCATGCGATGCCACCAGGTGCTACCTCAGGACCTTGAGTCATGCCCTGGGCATGTGCCTGGGTACCTGAAAGGCACTGACACCAACTCCCTCACCCATCCCTGCTCCCACCCCATCATGCTTCAGGGGTACTGCAGAGTAGTTTCCTGGGACACTGAAATTGTATCCAGGGCCTTGAAACAGGTAAACTTCTTCATAGATGTACTGACCATGAATAACTTCTTTATCTAGCAGAGATGGTCCTAAAGTTTGCTATCGAAGCTCTATGTGCAAACTTTCCTCCCAGAGTAGAATTTACTAATCCTAAAAAGTAAGATTTGGAGAACAAATTTAAAAATTACTTGAAAAAGTTGGTGCTGGAGTCAAAATCTTCAGTATTCCTTTGATAAAATCTGCTGAATGAGAAGCCAGGATGTTTTGACCGAATGGCTGTGAGTGGACCCTTACATATTTGAGTTGCATTGGATTTTTTTTATCTATAGTAAACTTCATTTTAAAGATAAGTATTTACTCCTTTTCAACTGTGTTGGCAAATAGAGCTATTAAGCACCAGAATCTTATGGATGATTCCTGAAGTCATTTGGCTTGACTCCTGTTAGGAATATAATTAAAGTGTCATCTCCCATCAAAAGGCATATAATCCAAAGTAAAAATAATAATAATAATAATAATAATAATAATCAGGTGGTTGTGGTGATGATGCAGCTCTTAGGTATTTTTACAATATCTTTATTATTCATTTTATTATTTAGAACAGCATTGTCCAATAGAAACATAATAGGAGCCACCTATATAATTTAAAATTTTCTAGTAGCTTCATTAATAAAAGTTAAAAAGAAATAGGTGAAATTAATTATGGTAATATATTTAACTCACTATATCCAGAATAATATAATCTCAACATATAATCAATATGAAAATGTTAATGAGATAACATATTCTATTTTTCTTACTCCTTGCATTCAATATATCTGTAACACTTATACATCTCAAATCAGACTGGCCACATATCACGTGCTCAATAGCTACATGTTGCTAGTGGCTACCATGTTGGACAGCACAAATTTAGAACATATTTCTTTAAACTTCCAAATATTATAGAAATAAATATATTAGAATAGAAATATTTTAGAAAGTATTCTTAATTCTTCAACTAAAAAAGGGGAAAACGTATGTTAAACATTACAAAGACAGTGAAGTAAAATAGCTATCTGATGGTATCATATTCTGCATTCCTTAACCTATTGGAAAATATAGCTCACATATTAATAATTATAAATTTAAAATATGAGGAGGAACTGGGATGCAGCCCGCTCGCATTCTGCTTGAAATAGCTAGGTTTTGTATTAGCAAACCTGTGTGCCCACTCTGATTCTTGCAGTTATAAGACAGAGGTTCCACAGGTGTCATGGCTCGTTGGGGGCATTATTGTAGAGCCCTGGTTATGAGTTTGAGAACTCATAGAGATGAATAAAATCCCCCCGAATAAAGATTGCTACAGAAACTCTTTGAAAAAAAGGGAAGAATTGTCATTGGTTGTCTGAATTTTTGAGTCTAATAAAAACAAAGAACAATTATAAATCATCCATATTAGGTGGATTCAATATAGAATTATTCAGGGCGGAAATTTTTTCTGTGACATTTCTTCATTTCCTGCGACCTCACATGTAAAAATCTGTGTTTTAATTTCATTGAATCAGGATGGATTGCTTTTACTCAAAGATGTATTTAATTTGAAGTTTTGGAAAAAGAGTCTGTCTTCATAAAGTTTGTGTCATCTACTCGTGACTCCCACTTTACCTGCCCTCACATTATCTTTAGCAGACAAAAACATCACCTAAGAGCTATAACATATGGTAAGGACAGAAAAATCATCTTTATGGGTAAAATGTTTCTAAAATGTGGCCAAGTAACATTTCAATCAGTGAAACCAGAAACTTCTTTCAATCCCTTCATTAAGATGTGTTTGAATATATGGGTTTTAAGAGGGACAAAGTGAAGAGAAATGATGAATTCAAGAAAAGCAGTTCGCCCAGAGCCTTTTAATGAAGAGTTTTTCAGACATTCTCGATGGAGTGCCATCCCATCGACCCCACTCCTTTCATGCAAACCTTAGTCAATCTGAATTTCTTGCCTGCTCTTTTGGATTGATTTCTAAGAGATCTCTTTTTTCCCCCATTTTAATTTTTTTGGCACACAGGAATTAAATAGCTTTAATTACTTGGATCTGTACAGACTTGCTGACCTCTTTAACCTCACTTTGTTGGAGAAGGCAGTGATCGATTTCTTAGTGAAACATCTCTCTGAACTCCTGAAGAGTCGCCCTGAAGACGTTCTAACACTTCCTTATTGTCTGCTTCAGGAGGTCCTGAAGAGTGACCGCCTGACCTCCCTGAGCGAAGAACAGATCTGGCAGGTAAGGGTGCTCTGCATGGGTCTCTCTTGGTGTGGAGAGGGCATGAAATGATTAAAAGTTAAAGGTCTGAGGAACAATGACAGTATGTTGTTTGGTTTGGTCCTCATTGGACTCAAGTCTTCGAAGTCACGCTCCCCTGATGGACAGATGATTGGAGAACACCAGCCCTTGAGGCTTGGAGGCCTGTGCCTGCTCAGCTTAACTCAGAATTGCAGGTGAGCTTCCTCAGATCCTTTCTGTGGCTTCCCCAAACCCTCAGGAGGTTACATCAGAAAGAGTCAAGGGTTTTTTTATTCTTCTGATAAAAATAGTTTCTTAAACAGAAACAAAAGAGTGGATTTTCAAGTGCTATTAATACAGTGGAATCAGATCAGTGGAATCAGAATAAATTCTGTTCTTTCCTGTAAACAATTCAGAAACATTTCTTTGTTGCAGCAGAGAGCAGCTGAGACCTTAAGTGAAACAAAGCTCTACTTGCACTGCATCAGAAAAATCTTTCTCCTTAGTTTATTCTGCATTCATTGCTATTTTCCTAAGCCCTGCCTTTTCTCCTCTCATAGCATTCTTTTCAAATATCCTTTATCTGGGGTACAGGAGGATGTTTTGCATTTTCAAGTTGACTATTCAATTTAAATCCTTTGCCTAGTGTCTATCCTTGAAGACTCCACATGGTATCTTTGAGAAACAGTCAGAGCCCATCTTTCCTCTTTCATCTTACACTGTCTGTCTCAGTCTCTGAAGCACTGGCTGGACATCTTGTTACTTCTAGGGCAGCATACTTTCAAGGTTTCATGATCATTTGGAAAATATTTTTATACAGAATTCAAGGGAAAGTATGAAGTCGTCTTTTAGCTGATTAGACAGTAAATTCCTGGTATCTTATCAAATGACTTTCAGAGAATACTGTTATTCTGGCCAAAACAGACAGAGATAACTATTAATAATCCAGACCCTGACTCTACTGATTGATAAATTTCCTGATATCTTTTTCCCTTCTTTCTTTCTCTCTCTCTCTCTCTCTCTCTCTCTCTTTCCCCTTCCTTCTTTCCTTCCTTCTTTCCTTCCCTCCTTCCTTCCTTCCTTCCTTCTTTCCCTTCCTTCCTTCCTTCCTTCCTTCCTTCCTTCCTTCCTTCCTTCCTTTCTTTCTTTCTTTTTCATCTCTCTCTTTCTTGCTTTTCGTATTACTTTAATCAGCAACTTCCCTCTTCACTGTTGCTTTCACTAGTGAAGGTAATAAGAGCTGTGGTGTACTGAGGGCCCGCCAGGACCCAGGCTCTTTGCAAATATATTGACTTATCACAACAGGCGTGAAGGATGGCTATTATCACCCCATTTACCAGATGAGCAAAATGAGGCTTTAGTGTCTTGCTCAGCATTACAGAGCAGAGCCAGCCTTCAAATCCAAATTTGCTGACACCTATCCTCATCATACTGTCTTGACAAAGAAAATATAACAAATAGAAAATAAAACATAGGTTTTTTTTTTTTCTGTTTCTTTGGTATTTCTTATAATGTTATTCAGGTCAAAAGTGTTGGTGAGGTTGAGTTTTTGGTATGAATTTCAATTATCTCTTGCTCTCTCTATAAACACAAATCCTCAAAATTTTCTGGTCATTTCAAAATGGGAAATTGCCAAATTTTTCTTCAGTTCTCAAAGGGAAAAAGGCTTGGAATGAATTCTACATTTAATTATTTCTGACTGAATTGAGATCTGAGCAAACCATCCTTGTAGTTTCTATCCCTTTTTGTGGCATAGTTGAAGGCAGTGCTGGAAATGGACATGGTAATGTCTAGATGTCTGAGTGTCCAAAAAATTCCATACTATCCACTTAAGAGTCATCATAATTGCCTCTCTAAAGGTTACTAATATTATAATGTGGAATTTTAAAAACTTCTCTCCATGCAGGCAATACTTTTTCTATACATGGTCCTCAAGAAAGAATTAAAAAAACTCACATTAATATGATCAATATGGGCATTCAGCAGGCATTAAGAAACCGTTTTTGCTTTATCTTAGTAAATAAATAATTCCCTCATACTCAGTCCAATAGAGAAAAATCAAATCAAACCAGTTATATTGCCTCAAGTATAGTTAAGTTTATCATTTTTGCTGAGGTTATACTAGTAATGCAATATACCATGGAAGAATCTAATATTCAGCCCAGGGTGAAGATTGGGTATGCCAAAGGATTAGTGTCAGGGTGCTTTATAGAAGTGAAACTTGATGGACAGGCTGGAGACAGATCTACAGAATCTCATTAAATTGCTGAATTGTTCATTATGGAGCGTTCTCACTGTAATAAAGTGCTCATTGACTTTGACAAATCCCTATCCCATGTGTTAAAGAATAGTGAAGCAAGAGGTGTTGGAAGGAGGAAGGAAATTGGCACAAAATCAGACAGGTAATAGAAAAGCGAATGGAAGGTAGTACTCTTCGATTAATATGTGCAACTGGTAACTTATGGGAGAACTCAGTAAGCACACACACACACACACACACACACACACACACACATTTATACATGTGGCTCTTCTACAGTCTGCTGATTATATAATCTGGGACATTCTCTTTATTTTGGTGAAAGGTCTAAATTTCATTATTTACCGGACTGCACACAGTCTGGTTCTGAGACATGTCAGAAGAACCTTCAAATTATCCTCACTGAACAAATTTTTTTTTTACTTTTTTCCCACTGTCCCTTATCTAGTCTCTTTCCTGATAAAATGTGCTGCAGGCCATAATAACCGTTCTGTGGATCTGGAAACCTGTGAAATCCCCCAAGATTATGCCTTATATCTGCTCCCCTTTTTTTTCCATCTGACCTGTTAACTTCACTTTATATTCACAGGTAATGTAGGTACTGCGCCAACTATGCACTTTAGTGTGTAAGAACATAGAAGACCCCTCAAAAAATTTTTTTTAATTCAGTTCAATTCAGCTCAAAAATTTGGTCTTACAGTTTCAAGGTCAGTGATTTCTCAGGTTGCAGATCAAAGACACCAAATTGGTTATGGAGCTTAAAGAAAGAGGAGGCTAAAAGTGAGCAAATCAGCTGAAAAGGAAGGATGGGACATGAGGCCACTTGCATTCGTGACCTGACAAATCTCCGCCAGTTTTATTTTTGCTTTTGGGTTTTAGCTATAGGACTTTGTTTCAATAGAGCCCTGTTAAATTTCTCCTGTTGTAGTCAACTTATAGTTTCTGACAACTAATCAGAGGTTCTACTATAAAACTTAGAGTGGAATTGTGAAACAATTCCCTACTGTTCCCACATATCGGGTCTGTTGCCATATTCATAGAAAGTGCTGGCTCATCACAGTTTTCTTCTAAGAAAGTGCAGTTTCTGCCTTTCTACTCATCCAGAATGAAGGAGAGATTACTTTCCATGGGAGTACAGTTTATAGAAAAAATCTGATTATAATGTAAACTCTTATTTTTGCTAGCATAGGGAGAAGGTGTGGCTCTCCAGCTATCAGTACTTGTTGAGCATCTACTAAGTGCCCAAGGCCATAGTAGAGTAAGTGTAAGGCGGAGTGCAGATTTACTAACTCACTTTCCCTCACCCAGGCCTCACCCCAACTCAAAGGGATCCTCATGATTTTAAACCATTAATTCAGCTCTCTGGATTATTATTCCTTCTCTAAAGTAGCAGAAACAAGAAGGATATGTTTAAATGAATAAAGATAGTTTGTGGAAAGAAAAATGAGTGCCTATTTTGTGCTATGCACAGTGTTAGAAGCTAGATCCGGGGATAAAAAGCTTTATAAAAATGTTTAATTATTGAGTTAGAGAAATTTGGCTTAGTTTCATCTCTGACTGTGGAGAAGTTTCATTTCCCTTTAATTATTATAAACTGTCCTACATTTTGTGAAGAGTACTTATTATTTATAAGGACAGCTCATATGTCAATGTTTTTCTTCCCTTCTAACCTTAGGTTGAGGGCACATCCTTGTATTTTGAGCCTAACTTTGCCTGGAGTTAAGGGATAATAAAACCAACCAATTCTTTATCCTAGTCATATCCCATTATACTGTGGCAATAAGGACCAAGTCCCCTAGTTTGGGGGTGGGGGGTAATCCTCTTTAGGTCTGTCTTTGATTATGTGTCTCCAGAGGCAAAGGCTGTGCCTGTTGTGTTTGCATTGAACACTGCTATATTGTTGTCTTGTACTTTATAAATAATAAATAAAAACAGTAATGTAGACTTTTTATATTAAATGGATTGAATGGATAATAAGACATCCCACTATTTCTATATAAGGTTGGATTTATTTAGGAACATTGGTATATAAAAAGAATTTGACTTTTTAAAACTGCATTTTTCCTTGTATTTTCATTGGACATTTGTTTCCATAGTCCTACTGTTAATCACACATTCATTTTGTATCTCTAGAGACATAAGTTCATGTTGTTTACAGTAGTCCACAACCTCAAACGTAATGATTTTTTTGACGAGCCCTTCCTAGGCTTTTATCTACACCATAAAACAACCCATATTATAGTTTGATTTAATCATGTTCCTCAAAAAAAGTTCCAGAAAGTGAACCCAAACAAAAGCTACTTTCCCTTTAGATAGAAAATAGAGAACACTAGTAATATACTCAGCTTTTGTCTTTTATCTCTTATATGATAAATTGAACCAAATGTACCTCTGGCCAAGGAGAAGTAGGGACTTCAAACAGTACTATATGTCTGACAATACTATCATAATACATCATAATTGAATATCATGTCACAGTTTTGAGAATGCTTCTGCATTCATCATTGCTTTGCTCTCCTGTCTCTCCTGTGGTACAAATGGGAAAACTGAGCTAACAAAGTTAGAAATCAAATTTATGTCTTCTAATTTTAAGGCTGTTTTCGCTTTGGTCTACAGCCACTAAATTTATAATAGAAGCTCAAAATACCTTGGGAGTGACGGACACGGAGGTGAATAAAATTAATCTTGTGACTTTAAAAGAAATTAGGAAGGGTTTGACCATTCCTGTTCTCGGGTAGAGTGCCTGTAGATTGAAAGGGTAATGGCCAACTCTGCCTGCCTCCATGTCTTTGTCACGTTGCTAACTCTAATTCTGCTTTGTGACATGAGCTTCATTCATTCTTCCATTCATGTCAAATAGTTGTTGAGTACTCACTCTGCCTAATCATGTGCTATTGAGGACTACCATTACTTGCTATATGACGGGTTCTGGGTAGTGGACAGGACTGATGGGGCCTTGCTTTCATGGGTCTTAGAATCCGATGTGGAGCTTTCCTCTGCCACTCTTCCCTGATTCCTTTCCAATGAGGATTGACCTGTACCAAATAGTTTAATGATTTCTTTGCAAACTTTGGGCATGTGCAGATGATTTGGGTACATTGGAAAATGGAATGGTTTTGTTTGGACATTTCGACACCACCCCGTGTCCTTTTACCTTTTCTTCAATGCTTTACTTATTAATTCTTGTTTGTTGCATGTACTTTCTAAACAGCTTCGCAAACCATTGTTAATCCAATAGTCCAAGCCTCAAAGAAATCAGACTGCAGGTGATCTTTTAATAAAAACTTCCATGAGTAGTGTTCTCATTTTTAACACTTGGACCTTGGTAACTAGACATGGAATAAAATACTGTGACCTGAGAACTCTTACCCCAAATAAAATGGTAGCTTTCATCATATTCCCATTCTTCCTCAATTCAATTTCATATATGCATGTGTCATTACTATTTTTTTCAGATGGGCACTTTCTGGGCATCTTCATGGTATCTTGTTTTATTTTTTTACTTGCTATCCCTTAAACTAAATGTGTACCATTTCTTGATTTTTTCCTGAAACTTCTGCCAGTTCCTCTCAGTTACATACCATCTTTCCTACAAAAGTGATGAGGATACCTCCATTTCCTTCTTATTAGATGTTAGGAGAATAAACAGAAGCTCCTTCACATCCCAAATAGTGCTGTGCCCAGAGGATGTCTTATCCTCTGAGAGCCCTCAGCTGGACACTGAGTAACGGTACTATTTCAGGGCTTGGTAACTAAGTGTATATTTAGTCATTTGTCCTGATCTACATGTCACTAATTCCTCTGCGAGGACTCATCCCCGAGGAGCTTGACTAGTGGCTTTGCTGTTGTTTGCCTGAGCTGTGTTCCTTTGTTAGATGCATGACACGTTCATTTCAGAGGGACTTTGCTCCAGCTAATCCTCAGTGCTAGAGCTGTGCGTTGTCAAGTAGCTATGAGGGGCAGTGATTATCAGAAATTACAGGAGACCTAACTTGTATTCATGGGCTGCTATTCCCATGAGTTAGTTTTTTTTCTTTTTCTTTTTTTTTTTTTTAAATGAGCACAACAGAACAACAAGGTGATTTATGAGATATGACATATTTATGTTCTCTGCTTCTAATTTTCATTGTGATTCATGTTGTTTCCAGACTGATATTTTTGTTGTTGCTGCTGTGCAAAGGAAAAAGATGACTGAAGAATATTATTTATGCATTGGTGGCCTGCAGTAATATCACTGCTACCTGGGTTATCAAGGATTTAAAAATAAAACCCAGCTATAAGCTATACATGAGGCAGAAGCCCCAAGGCTAGGCACAGAAGTTCATCAGTAATAATAACAACAATAATAATTCTTTACAATCCTGGAGAGCTTTATATTTTTAAAGCATTTTTACACACATAATTTCACTTGAGTCTCTCATCAGCCTTGTTAAGATTGATAAGGCAAGTATTACTCAAATTTTAACAAGTGAGGAAACTGAGGCTCACAAAGGTTAAGTGATTGACTCATTTCATAGTATAGGTCTCAATGTAGGTCTCACTGTATTCTCTTTAAATATACCAAGTCTTTAAGAAAACAGAAATTTAAAGTACCTGATGCATTTTTTCATAAGTCAAAGAGGTTCTATTACCCTATAATGAGTGAGCCAGCAGTATACACTTCCTAATAAATTACCAGTTTTCATTTTCACCTGTTGTGCAGCTTTGTGAGAATTTTCAAAAAGGACTCCAATAAAAGTAGTACAGGAAAGTGTTGCTGAAGGTCTTTATCAGAATCCGGAAAATTGGTACTCTAGCTGTTTTGATGAGGGAAAATGGATAGAGAATTCTGACAGAGGTAGGGAATAGCTCTTCATTCTTTCAGGGTACAAGATGATAAAGAACAAAGCAGGAAGAGAAGGCCTGTAAGGGAGGATCACTTTAAAATCTGATCAAGAGATTTAAATCAGTGTGAAAGAGAAGCTGGAGCGCCATTATTTTTTGCTGCGGCTCTGTAATCCGTGTGGTGGAAAGTCTGTAGGTTGTGTTAGAGATTGGATGGAACGAATGGAAATGATAAATCATTATATTTTCATTTTATACCGAATATATTGAAAATTTAGAAATTTATGCAACAGAAATTGATAGTAGGGTGATGGTCTAGTATAGGATTTAAGAGAAAGGAAGTGTTGATATAAATATCCAAACCAATAGAGAATTTTTGTAAGTTTATTTGAACAAAACTAAGAATGTTCCCGGGAAGTAAGATCTGAAATGCCCTGGAGAATGACAGTTTTGGTATTTCTTTTATGCATTTGGAATTAAAGAGAGAACATACAGATTACATGAAGGTGGGAGAAAGCAAGGTACAGGATAGTTAACAAGATTACTTGCTTCTGTAAGAGTGCTTCAGCCTCCCAGGAGTCTGAAAAAGAGGCATTTCAAAGATGTGTTAACCAGATGCACAAAAACAATGGAGAGGACTTGCTTAAGGCAAAGGTAAACCTTTTATATGCCTGGGGCGTAACTATCCACCATGACCTGCCCAGTTAGGAATTTTGACGTGATGACCCTGTGAGGTTAGTTTTGGTTACTGAACTTGTACATACCCCCCTTTTTTTCCATAGGAGGAAAAATTGTAATTGATAAATTGTAATTACTGAGTTATTGTAATTGATAAATGTTAATCTGTTTCCAATAGAAATGAGTCTGTGGCCCATATCCAGCGTCACCAGACTATTTCTATGGGAATCCTTACAAGACCAGGTGAGTGTCCAGTGACTGTGGTGTTCATGCCAGTTGGCCGTATCAGACCACAGTAATTTCCTGTTCTGGGCATTCTAAGAAAGATGATCTAAACTTAGCCATGGAGTGCTCAGAGTTTCTGGAATTATTACATTGAAAAGAGATGTCTGAAGAGAAGTCTTGACATTTATTGTTGAATACTGACATCTTTACATACTGCTTCTCCCACCCCTGCCTCCAGAACTTTTGCTACAAGCAAAAATAAAGAAGAACACCTCAACATGACATACCTGGAGGAGAAAGGTGGGCATTCTAAGATAGCAAAACATGGACAGCATTCGTAGATAAAGATAATTCTTAGATTGTGTGTGTGTGTGTGTGTGTGTGTGTGTGTGTGCGCGCGTGCCCATAATACAAAGCAATGTGTTCTCTGTGGTGAGTTTCTTTCCCTTAGTCTGACTACCTCCTCATTATTGAGGATGGCACATTGCAGGAATGAAAACAAATTTCAATATTCTGGTAGATAAAACATAATTAAGGAGAAAAATCTTCATAAGGAAAAAAATCCTTGATGGATTCTAAAGATAGATATCACAGATTTTTTGACATTGTTCCCCTTTGTCTATAGGAAGTATTATAAGTCAGTTTCCATAAGTGCCACAGACCTTACTTATGCTTCAAGAATAGAAGCTAATAAGAGGCTTGCCATCTGGAGGCTAAATGCACATATCTTCTTTGTGTGTGCTTGTTGATGAGAAATACCCTCCTCTGGCCACACAAGGAAATCAGGTAATTGAAGGAGTGATGGATGGTGCACTAAAGTTTAAACATTTTAGGAGGATATATCTTATTAACACTTTAAAACAAGTGAGCATAATATCATTAATTTTGATTAATTCATTTGCTCTTAATATGGCTTTTAATTTGTAATTCTATGTGAATTACAATGTAATTTGGCATTAATTGTACTAAATTAACTATAAGTCAGCCAATCACAATTGGGAATTACTCACAGCTGAAAGTGAAACTAAAACTCTCCATCCAGAAAGGATGATGATTAGTTAGGAGGTAAATACACTGTAGGCATCCCTCTCTCTGGCTATAAGAATGATATTGAACCTGCTGAAGACTAGAAACAATTTCTTATTCTGCCCACTGCTGGGACTATATGCTCTTTGGAGTGAAGCTCAATATAAAGGGTAAATAATAAAGTAAACAAAGAGGTGACTGACCACATTTGCCAGGTCCCCTGAACAATCTTTCTGTTCCTATCTCATGTAAGATTTAGGCCATGTAGAGGGACTATGCAGTGCTTTAGAATGATTAATTCCACACCTTTTGGATTCCAGGGGTTAGAATAGGTACTTACCCAGTTTGGCCTGCTTTGCTTCCTCATGCTCTGTGAACCAGTGAGGAAATTCTGTTTTAAATCCCGTGTGCTGTCTGAATCCAGAAGCCACTCCTATATGACCAATACACAAACTCCCTTCTGGACAGGAGGCAGTTGTGCCTTAAAAAGTCGTTATAATACTGGGAGAAGAACACATCCCTCAAGAGATGCTGGAGTGTGTGTCATTGGTAAAGCTTGCCAAAGGTGCCTGAGTTTACACAAGAAGTGAAGTGACCACTGAAGAATGTGGGCACTTGAGAAAGTGGCAGTAGAGCAAGGATGGATTTGGAAAATATTAGTGTTTAAAGTACTTGCCAGATAGCTTCCTTTGAGAATTGTCTCCTCAAAATAATCAAAATTAAAACTTTGAGATGCTACAGAATATCATATGACAAAGTTAACAATATCCTGCTTGAAGTGTATTTACATGTAGGTAGGACTATGGAAATTTTGTACATTCTGGGTACATTCATGGTGAGCAATTAACCCATAAAATGAGGTATGGCTATGAGGGAACAAATTTTTTCTAAATGTTGCATGGAAAACTCTGGGCTGTTTTTAATAACTCTTCTTTTCACTTCGTTAATTACATATCCCTATTTCATCATTCTGATGCACA
>NW_011888839.1:8747943-8749085 GCF_000151845.1 Pteropus vampyrus | reverse complement strand
CATGGAGTGCTCAGAGTTTCTGGAATTATTACATTGAAAAGAGATGTCTGAAGAGAAGTCTTGACATTTATTGTTGAATACTGACATCTTTACATACTGCTTCTCCCACCCCTGCCTCCAGAACTTTTGCTACAAGCAAAAATAAAGAAGAACACCTCAACATGACATACCTGGAGGAGAAAGGTGGGCATTCTAAGATAGCAAAACATGGACAGCATTCGTAGATAAAGATAATTCTTAGATTGTGTGTGTGTGTGTGTGTGTGTGTGTGTGTGTGCGCGCGTGCCCATAATACAAAGCAATGTGTTCTCTGTGGTGAGTTTCTTTCCCTTAGTCTGACTACCTCCTCATTATTGAGGATGGCACATTGCAGGAATGAAAACAAATTTCAATATTCTGGTAGATAAAACATAATTAAGGAGAAAAATCTTCATAAGGAAAAAAATCCTTGATGGATTCTAAAGATAGATATCACAGATTTTTTGACATTGTTCCCCTTTGTCTATAGGAAGTATTATAAGTCAGTTTCCATAAGTGCCACAGACCTTACTTATGCTTCAAGAATAGAAGCTAATAAGAGGCTTGCCATCTGGAGGCTAAATGCACATATCTTCTTTGTGTGTGCTTGTTGATGAGAAATACCCTCCTCTGGCCACACAAGGAAATCAGGTAATTGAAGGAGTGATGGATGGTGCACTAAAGTTTAAACATTTTAGGAGGATATATCTTATTAACACTTTAAAACAAGTGAGCATAATATCATTAATTTTGATTAATTCATTTGCTCTTAATATGGCTTTTAATTTGTAATTCTATGTGAATTACAATGTAATTTGGCATTAATTGTACTAAATTAACTATAAGTCAGCCAATCACAATTGGGAATTACTCACAGCTGAAAGTGAAACTAAAACTCTCCATCCAGAAAGGATGATGATTAGTTAGGAGGTAAATACACTGTAGGCATCCCTCTCTCTGGCTATAAGAATGATATTGAACCTGCTGAAGACTAGAAACAATTTCTTATTCTGCCCACTGCTGGGACTATATGCTCTTTGGAGTGAAGCTCAATATAAAGGGTAAATAATAAAGTAAACAAAGAGGTGACTGACCACATTTGCCAGGTCCCCTGAACAATCTTT
>NW_011888839.1:8717943-8742943 GCF_000151845.1 Pteropus vampyrus | reverse complement strand
GAACCTTCTATTGGTTCATTATTATTGAATCAGTTCATAAAGGAGTATTCAAAGGCTTGATGCTCTCAGGATGCTCCAGGGCATGTTTACAAATGAAATAGCTTTTTAAAAAGTCAACATTTATGAATTTCCCAGCAATATTTAATATACTCATGAATGAAATGGTAACATAAAAAGGTGATTTTCGCGTGTCTGCAAATCTGCCTACAGTAGATTGAAACTTCCAGATTTGCAGGACTTTCTCCTCCCAATTCCATAGTCCATAAGTATACTTTACAGGGATATGATAAGACACTCAAGATCTAGTAAGCTTTGAGTTTTATAATGTTAATAGAGCTTGGAAGTGAATGGCAAATAAGAATGCATATATATGTGCTGATTAAAATCTTCTTTCTCACCAACTAACTTCCTGGCATATAATGGACATTCAATAAAAAAACTGAAGAATGGACAAATCAAAAAACTAAATGAAAAGATTCACAGTTATATCATTTCCCCAGAGCCGTAAAACAAGAAAAGTAATCAACTCAGACAATCATTATTTTAGTTATCTTAAGCTGGATAGCTTAGTTTATACGTATTTTTCCTTACTACTAAGTTAACTGAGTTGAGATTTGAGGGTATTCGTGGACATGAATTCAAGTATTTTTAATGGGGGACTCAAGCCAAGTAAAGAAAGTAACTATACACTAGGTGTTACGCAGAGGCAACTAGGTTTATGTCTGTATCTCTCTTTTCACTCACTCACTCATTCATTCATTCACTCACTCATGTATTCCTTTATTCATGCTTTTTTAACTTGGGATTTAATAAAGCCAAAGGCCTTAAATAACTTGGTTATAATTACTGAATTCACGGGAGTGAAAATGGGCTCATCATAAAGGCTAGTTTATAATTTGCAACGGATTATCTGCCGTGCTTTTATTATTACTTTATTATCACTTTATGGCATGTGAAGTGTGTAGCAAGTTTCTTGTCAACTATAGCAATCTCTCAAATCTATATCAATATTGCACAATATTGTGTTATATAAGAATAGTGAGAATGTGCTGGCTTTGTCATGAATTCAAAAAGATAATTGATTTGAAGATTAGCTCCATCTCCTGGTTGTGCATTGGCATCATACTACTTTTGTATATTTTCTAAATGTCACAGTTTACCAAGCACTTTCACATGTTATCTCATTCAGTCTTCTATAGACCCCATGGTCTAATATCGTCTTTGTTTTACAGATGATAGAACTGAGCCTTAATATGCTGGCGTTTTTCATAAATGTTCAAATACATTAAGTTGCAGGAACAGGTCTTTCGACATCAAATCTTGCCTCTTTTTCATTGTGTCACATTCACTTCCATGGGCATGTACCACTTAGTGGTAGATATTAAGTGCCAGGATTTCCCTGATCACTTCAGCTGACTTCACCCTGATAATACATCCTCATTGCATGCAGTAGCTGGAAAATAATGTGAAATGGTGTGATCCATGTAGGGTCACTCTAGTCCATGTTGCCAGTGGGATACAGCTGTATTCTTTTATTGACCAAATTGGTTTTCTCTCATTTTTCAGTTTTATTTTAACAATATAATTTTAATATTGTGAGGTACGAATAGATGACCACATGTTGTCATCTTTTACATATAGAAAGATATCATCTATAAATATGCAACACTTAACATTTTACTTAGAAGTCTCATGCCTTCAGTCCACTATCAAGTAATACTCTGACGCCATCAATGATTAGATGGATAAGTATTAATTTTTGGCTTAGAAATCATTACCAGACCATTGGAGGGGAAGTATAAAAAGTTATTTCTAATTGTTTCTGTATTCTGCTCAAATATGAGGAGACTAAGAATGGGTCTCATTTATTTTCCCTGCAACATTGTTGGCACATGTGATGTTAGTTGTCTTTGTTGTCCTGTGGGATAGTCTTCCCATCTAAAAAACTTTATATTTTCTAGTTATGGGGATGGCATTCTTAAATAAAGGCAGTCATGAGGTAAAAATTTATGTGACTACTTTACAGAATATTTGCATTTACATATAAAATCTCATTATGGGCTTCTAAACAAATAAATAATATCTTAAAACAGTTGAAATGTGTGTTGCGTTCTTTGACTGGGGTTGTTTTATTTTAAAATAGATAATATCTATTAAGTGGGGTAATATGGTCTGAACAAAGTTGTTCCCATGGAGAAAAGGACTATGATGTTACCTGATTCTATGCCGGTGGGCCTGAGTGCACATGCAATTTTATGAACACACATGCACGCCTGTATTTCTAGTGAGTACGGAATTATGGGCCAGAAATATCACTTTGTTTTCCTGATAAGAGATTTCTAAAAACTGCTATGGAAATTTGCAGCTTGGATGCTAGACGCAATGATTAGTTTTGGTTGCCTCACCCATTTATAGGAATTTTGAAGAATTCAATTTTAAAATACTACTTTTTGGTGGATCCACATGTGACATATATCCTGTAGGCAGAAGAGACTCTCTCATCAATTCATTCGTTATACAGATGAGAAGCCTAGTGACTGCTTCAACGTCAGCCTTGTACTCATGCTGCTCTTTGTATTGACTTTTCAAAGACCAGCTTAAATTGGTGGCCAAGTCTCACAGGTAGAAAGGACATCACAATATACTAACCTCATCTTTTTTTCCATCTTTATTTTCTCTTCATCTTGATATACAGTGTACCTTTAAAAAAATCCGCTGTGTTACAAGACTGAACCCAAAGACAACTCAGGTCACTTTTTATTTGTACTTCTAAATACCTGAAACTTAAATGTGGCAGGCCTCAGGGGAGTTTTCATTGTGATTCCACTAGTCCTAGGTGTTTGTCTCTGTTATGGGAAAGAGACATTCTTGGTTTCAAGGAATCTTGCTTTTGGTGCTCTGCAGTATATATATTTTTTTAACTTAAAAGTTGCAAGAATAAGAATAGTACAAAGAACACCCATATGATTTGCTGATTTCTTAAACAAATTACCTCATTTGCTTTATCATATGTTTTGTCTCTGTCTCTCTCCAGATATGGATGGATGGATAGATAGATGGATGGATATAATATAGATATAGGTATAGATAAAGGTAGATATATCTCTAGATATATGTCTAGGATAGATAGATAGATATCTAGAGGAGGGGAGGGAGTTTTCCTGAGCCATTTGATCGTGTCATATACATCATGTTTTTTTAAACCTCTAAAAAACCTATTACTGTTCCTCTCCATGGAAATCTTTAGTAAAAGGTGATTTATACAATCTGAAAAAATAGAGTTTTATCAGGCACAAATTTAATGCTAAAGGTAATAAAAATAATAGCATTTGCCTATGTTCCAATTTTATGAAGTTTTAAATGAATGTTGAAAGAATATGTGTTATTATCATATCTCCTAAGCTGAAAATTCTTTTTAAAATCTGTCAGGTCTTTTTTTCTGACAGTATGAGCCTAAGGCCTCATCAGATTTGATTCTATCAAAATATATTTCTTAGAGGAAAAAATAGCCTATGTTTTTTATATAAGACTGTAGTTAGCTATAATGGTTTATGTGCAACCTCCTTTGAAAAATGTTTTATAAGCAAAATGTTGACACAGTTTTAATTATAGCACTCAAGTGAGCACCATTATAATTTTTAATATTTCTCCCTGGTAACATTTTCATGTTCTGGTAGAGGAAAATACTCTGATCCTGAGTCCCTAGTTTTGGTGCTTTTGGATTTGATAGGGATGTCTTTTTTGAACAGAAAATTTTTATTCTCAAAGAAGAGAATATGGCTACAAAATGTGGTGCATTTATTAATTAGTATGAATTTTCCTCTCAGTGGCAGTCATTATTCTGGTTTAATATGTCACTATTTGGGCCTTCCAGGACTCACTTTAAAGAGATGAGCGTCTATGCAGCTTACCATGACAATTCTCAGCACCTGCTCACTGCCACTAGGGAGACTTTCCACATTCATCATCCAAAGAAACTGGATGTAATAGTAAAGTAGTATCTTGCTAAAGTTTTATATTTATGTTTATTAGAATTTACAGCATTATAAAATGATATATAAAATAGTATACTTTCATATAATGTATAACTGTCAATGCAGCTTCTTTCGAAGGACATGGATTGGAAGATGGAGAGTGTGCTTGATACTCTGTTTAGAAAGGAAAAATTCTGTGTATGCATTGTCACTCATTCTATTAAAATGTGCGTCTGTGGCTTCCCACTGCGTGTTGCTCAAGAGTTCTTTAATAGGCCCAGCTCTTTGGTAGAGTTTCCGAATGTTAGTTCAGTTTTTGGTAGGTTTTTTCCTGTGCCCCCTTTGTCTGTTTCTCAATTTGTGGACATGTGGAATTTGTGCTGCCATTTTGGGCCCTGCGGGGAGACTGGTACCCTGGCTTATTTCAATGTCAGGACATTTGTGCCTTCAGAGCATGGAATTCTGGGAAATTTTGGGAGTGCTCAGTGTGTCCCTACAGCAAAGCTTCCTGCAACCAAGTTTTAAGTAGAAGAATAATTATAGCTGCCCCTGACCAGGGGGCACAATAAGGCTGTGGGCAAAAATACCAGTCCTTGCCTACTCAGCTCTGGCTGATGAGTTCCGTGGTTAGAATATCCTTTTCCTTGAAAAAGAATACTTATGAACCAAGGCAAAGAAATAGTTATCGCTTTTAGATAATGTTGTAAGGGCTTTATCTTGTGTTAGTGTTGTTTAAAAAGATTTGATCACTCACCTGATGAGAAGGGCATTTCTGTATATACCCTTGAACATTGCAGGGGTTAGGGGTACTGAACCCCATGCAGTCAAAAATTCATGTATAACTTTTGACTGCCTAAAGACTTAACTACAGTCTTCCTTCAGTATCTATGGGGGATTGGTTCCAGGAACCCCTGAGTACACCAACATCCGCGGATGCTCAAGTCCCTTGCTTTAAGTGGTATGTGTACAGTGCATATGGTCAGCCCTCCACATCCATAGATTCCCAACTGTGGATTGAAAATACTGTTTTCAGCCCAAGGTTGGTTGAATCTTTGGCTGCAAAATTACAAATCTGAAGGATCCATGCAGTTCAAACCTATGTTGTTCAAGGGTAAACTGTATTTGCAAGATATAAAGGCACTTTTATGGAATAGTGCATTGATGTATATTCTTGGACTTGGGATGACATCATAATTCATATATTTTCCAGGAAATCTGTAAATGTTAGATTTTTTATTTTTGTCATTGCTTTGGGGTCGAGTTGGGTAGTATACATACATATGAACATATATAAGCAGAATTAGACTTCAAAACAGCTGCATTTTTCTAAGGATCAGAAATTTTAAATTTCAAAACAGCAGTTTCTATCTGGGTTTCTTCAAGCATGAACAGTAAAGGAATTTGAATCACAACTTGAGGACTTGTAATGTTAGGAATGTAACATTTATTCATATAATTGATATATTTCTGAACATATAGTAAATCAAATACTGTACATACGAGTTAATTACATAGTTTAATTGAATTAGAGAAAAATTTGTAGAATTTAGGCTTTTTATTCTTATGTTTAGGATTAAATATATCATGTGTTTTATTCTATAGAATAGCAGTCAGTTGGGATACACTGAGAAAACTAAAGGAAGGGATTAGTTTTTTCCATATATCTTTGAGCTAGGCTTTGTTAACAAGGAATAACCTGGAATTGAAATATACATTTCCATAAAAAGTGAAACAATAATTTAAGACTCAAAGGATGCCCTTTCCTCTAAATACTTGTTTTTTAATTGATACCATTAAATACCTACTTTTTATGAAGAAGTAATCTATAAATGAGGGTCACTAAAAAACATTGTCAACTTATCTTGAAGCAAAGCATGCTTTTTTAAAAACACACTTAAAGAGAATACAGAAATTATATTTGGGTTTAAGTGTATTTGCCTGGATTCTACCTTAAAATAATTCATGATGTAAAACTAATGATGATGTGATATAATAGAAAAACATGTTGTATAATTCCAAAATTAGGGTTCTAGTTCCAGCTTTCCCACTAATTAGCTGCATGACTTAGGGTAAATCAGATAACTTCTGTGCATTTGACACCCATTTATGAAATTGAGAAGCTTGAACCAAATGTACTCTAAAGTTTCTTCTTGCCCTAATGTTTTATTATTTATTTGAGGGCTTAAAAGACTACGATGTTCATTGCATTGCCAAGAATCTCAAATAGAGGTGGCCAGCACCAGTTATCTGAGACAGTAAAACAGGGGCCTTGTATAAGTAAGTCCAGTACATTGCAGGCTGCCATGTGGAGTTTTGAGAGCTTATAAGGGCTTTAAAGGGAAGCCACAAAGATGAGATAATAAAATAGGAAACTGAAGCCTGTGATAGATAAATAAAAATATATAGGGATTGATATTGTTTGTTCATGAAAAATATGAGAACTAGACTAAGAAGAGTTGTAAAGAATTTTCCATGTACTCAACAAATAATAGCCAGGTACTGTACTTTTCAAGGATCTGAGGCTGAGGTGAGTTGACTTTGGAATAAACTGTAGCAAATGCTTCCTAAAAGAAGATGACTTAGATAAGGTCTGGCAGAGTGCCTAGTAGGTCTCCTGTACTTGTTGGAGATAGATGACAGTCCCTGTGTTTCAAATGGTTTAGGAACCATCTTGCCTAATGGCCTTGTTTCCTGAGTACTCTTGGCTGTATCCACCCAAAGTGAATCCTTGATTTCTTTTCCACTCTCGCTTTGCCATCAAAAAAGTGGGAGATAGGACTTTTGGTATATGTTCCATTTTCCTCCCAATTAAAGTATGCTAGAGTTTAGGGTGATGAGGATGTCAGTATGACAGAATAAGTGAAATAGAATCGGATTTCAGCCTTCCCTGGGTTATGCTTTCTCAGTGTAGTGTCATTAAAAGCCACCAGTTCCCAGAATAACCATTTTCAAACAGAAGCACCAAAATACACTACAGAATACACTGTGGTCTTTAGGTTCTGCAATGCCCCTATGATGAATCCGCCTTCTGCTTACTTAAATGGGCTCCGGATTTCTTCCACCACCTTGCCTTTGCTTCAGCATGACAGTGAGTAGTGAGTGCTGTGGTGGGGTTCATTGTGGAGAAGAGATTTTGAGATAACCCGTTTTTTGTCAGTTCTTTCATTATTTGGATAAACAAGAGTTAGCCATAGTTTCAATGGTTTTTCTCTTTTATACTTTCATGAAAGTAAAAACCAAGTACAATAACACATTTACATTTATTTATTTATTTATTTATTTGTTTGTTTGTTTGTTTGTTTGGTTTTATTGTGAAAGCAAAACTGCAGAGTGTTTATATGACTTACTTTATGCTATCAAAATCAAAATAGGCATTATAGATCATTATAGACATTATAGAACAAAAGTCTCAAAATATGCTGTCTTACCTCTAATAAGGTCTTACTCATACCTTACTATTAAGAAATATGCTATCTTACGCATAATGTTAAACTACAAGTGTCTTATATCTTTACTAAAGCATCCTACTTAGATTTTATCTGATTTAAAACTTCTTAAATTTGAAATATATACTTATTCTACTCTAATAAGACAGCAATTTACTGTTTCATAAAGCCTTCCTACTCAGAGTGTGGTCCATGGACCAGCGTCATACACATCATCTGGGAGATTGTTAAAAATGCGGACTCCCAGTCCTCTTCACTTTATCTATTAAATCAGAATCTGCATTTTGACCAGAAGCCTCAAATAATTTGTGTGCATGTTAGGTTTGAGAGGCAATGGATTTAAATCTATAAATAACATTCTATCCAGGCGAGAATGGTTTGAAGTTGGTGGCAGAATAAGTAATTGTAAATTATATTTACCTTTAATCTGAAGAAAAGATAAACCCAAGTATACATGACTCATGTAGTCTGAAAATATTTATAAGTGATAAAGGTGTGAAAGTTATATAAAGTGTGTGAGAAGTTAGAAATATTGGCAAGAAATAAGATAAAAATTATCCCAAGAAAATGCAAACTAAATGTGTGTGCACAAAATATTCTGTAATACATAGTTTTGGGGGAATTTGAACATGGAAAGCATCTTGATACATGTGTATATATCATGTACAGGTGCAAATAGACAGGAAACCAGAACTTAATCAGCGATAGATCACAGTGGTCACTTTTCCACTGCTGGTTTGACTCTTTAGATATTTCTTAAAGGCAGAGAGGCCAGCTGTGGCTTGTATACTTCTCACACAGTGACACTGCTAGAAAGATAAAGATAAGCCAGAGAGTGTCAAGAGATGGGCTACAAGACTGATTATGGTACAGGAAGATCTGATTTATGAGGAAAGAGAAAAATAATTAAATAGGCAACACTATGCTATAAAAGAGGCTATGGACACGCGGATATTTATCTAATGTTTGTCTAGTGCTGTTTCCTATCGTATCCATATGAAAGATACAGAAATATTAGGATGTAAAAAATTTGTTGCAAAGCAATAGCAGCTGGAATCACTTCGTTAAAATAGGAGCAATATCAAAGATTAAGCTTCAGAAAATTTACCTGGTACATGAAAAATGACCTTGAGTGGGATGACTTTATCCCTGATAACTTTTGAAAGCTCTGTGGGCAAAGAATGGAAAATCATTTATTAAGTTGTTGAATTATCTTACCAGGGAAGTACTTGGAACCTCATCCCTTGAAATTTCTAAAATTAGGGTGGAGAAAAATCAGGATGTTGCCTTTGAGAACTCTCACCACTTTGGCAGAGACCTGGTAATTGATGATTGATGTTTTTCTTCTGCAATATCTTTGATTATTACTAATGTTACCATATACAGATTTTTAAAATCAGGTTGTATCTTAATTAAATTAAAATGCCAGTTCCTAGAAACACAGCTGGAGTGTCACTCATCTGCCCTCCACGATGTCTGCCTTGGCATTAGTAGGCTATTCTGCACCCAGTGACATTCTTTTGT
This sequence comes from Pteropus vampyrus, assembly GCF_000151845.1. Classification (NCBI taxonomy): domain Eukaryota; kingdom Metazoa; phylum Chordata; class Mammalia; order Chiroptera; family Pteropodidae; genus Pteropus; species Pteropus vampyrus. The sequence continues at coordinate 8,733,999 of NW_011888839.1, read as the reverse complement.
CATTTCTGTAAACTATGTAATTCATTAAAAGATACAATTCAGTGCATATTGGAAGTGAATTCACTTCCTACTTTCTCTTTGTTCAGAAGCTAAAAAGATAAGCCCAAAATATGCATCGCCTACTGGAGCCATTTGTCAAATGGACACAGAAACTCTGAAGATCTGAAATCATCTAGCGCTTCGAGTGTTTAGTGATCTTTTTCACCAGATGAAAACCCAGCTCATGATTCGAGAGCACTACATTTCCTTCTCACTCCCTCTGTAGACTTTTCCTCAGTGATACGCATCAGCTGAAAAAGAAAGCCTAGGACCCCAATTCCATTAGTTAGAAAGCAAGGAAAGCATGACAAAATGATTCAGTATTCTAATTCATTGTTTGACTTTTTCATGCTAATTCCTTCAGATCCACATTAATATTATCTAGGACAGGGGTCCCCAACCCTCCGGGTCATGGACTGATAACTGTCCGTGTCCTGTTAGGAACCCAGCTGCACAGCAGAAGGTGAGTGGCAGGAGAGCGAGTAAAGCTTAATCTATATTTGTAGCCGCTTCCCAGTGCCAGCATCACCACCTCGGCTCCACAAATCATCAGACATTAGATTCTCATAGGAACACCGGTCCCTGGTACCAAAAAAGGTTGGGGACTACTGGTCAGGAGATCGAGTTTTATAAAGTGCTGCTAAGAATAGTGTTTTAAATATGTCGACCAGAGATAATAGATAAACTTCTTTATGCTGGTGTGTGGGCAGGTTTGCCAAACTTAAATGTGAAGTCAAATTAATTAAATTACTTCAGGTGCTCTATAATGTGACTTAGTTTTTTGTTGATGGTATTTTTCTAAACTATTTAGTTTGTTATTGATGACTTAATGTACCTGCTTTAGTTTTAAGGGATTCTATTTTTAACCAAAAGTTCTTACTCCTTTCCTTTTTGAAAGAGATCTAGACCTAAACAAAAAGGTTAGGATTACATTCTGCTATTGCGTTCATAATAACAAAGATAGTCTCCTCTATATACTGTTTCTGTGAAAATGGTTCTAACAAATTACTGGTATCTTATATAAGCAAACAACAACTGTCTTGAAGATGAGAAGTAATTAAGAAAAAAAGTTAAATCAATAGATTGCAATCTTTCTTTTTCTTCTCTTGCTTCCTCACTGATGCATCTACTGAAGGGGCAGGGGGAAAAAGTCCTTTTTCTTTCTGAATCATTCTACTAGTGTAATATTGATTTTCTCTCAAGTATACCCTGTGGTCTCAGATGATATCATATTTTCTTACATTACTTGTATTGATACAGCGCCTTGTCTCATGGGTGACATATATTGTGTGAGCTGTGATGACACTGCTCACCATTGCCATTTCCTGAGGATGGGATGTGCCAAGACTCTCATGCATGAAACGTAAAGGGACAGGCTGTTTTCTTCTTTGAAAATGATTATTGTTCACTTCAAGTGATACCTTAAGTCCCCGTCACTGTTGCTTAACATTGTTCTTAACTCCTACAAAGTTTTGAGTTCTTCTGTGATTTTTTTATTTTTTGGCTAATATAGAAAATATTAAAAATCCTCAACTGGGTATCAGAAGATTCCAGTGTTACATGGTTTTTTAAGAAAACAATGTATTATGAAGTGCCTGGAAGAATACATGGTGACCTGCCTAATGCCATTGCTGTGGCTCTCTTTCTTACCTTTGTTCTCTTCTCATCTACCTCCCTCTGTTTCAGCTAGCCGTGAGGTGGTTGGAACACAACTGCCATTACCAGTACATGGATGAGCTCTTGCAGTATATCCGCTTTGGCCTGATGGATGTGGATACTCTACATACTGTTGCCTTGTCCCACCCCCTCGTCCAGGCAAGCGAGACCGCAACAGCTCTGGTCAATGAGGCCCTGGAATACCACCAGAGCATCTATGCACAGCCCGTGTGGCAGACTTGCAGGACCAAACCAAGGTTCCAGTCAGACACTCTGTATATCATTGGTGGGAAAAAACGTGAAGTCTGTAAAGTCAAAGAACTTCGGTACTTCAATCCCGTTGATCAAGAGAATGCTCTCATAGCTGCCATTGCCAACTGGAGTGAGCTGGCCCCCATGCCTGTGGGAAGGAGCCACCACTGTGTGGCAGTCATGGGGGACTTCCTGTTTGTAGCAGGAGGGGAAGTTGAGCATGCCAGTGGCCGGACGTGTGCCGTGAGGACTGCCTGTCGCTATGACCCCCGCAGTAATTCCTGGGCAGAGATAGCACCCATGAAAAACTGCCGGGAGCATTTTGTGCTGGGCGCCATGGATGAATACCTCTATGCAGTTGGGGGCAGAAATGAACTGCGCCAGGTTCTGCCCACAGTTGAGCGATATTGCCCCAAGAAGAACAAATGGACTTTCGTGCAGTCCTTTGACCGATCCCTTTCATGTCACGCTGGATATGTGGCGGATGGTCTTCTTTGGATATCAGGTAGAACATGCCTCATATACTGGATTTATTTAAAAACACTTCCATTGTGGCATAAATTTAAAAGTCAAGCTTTGTTAGTGTCATGAAATGAATGAGCCAAGGGTGCCATTTACCTAATTAACATTTATTTGTTGAGCACCTACTCTATACAGAGCAATGTAATAGACTTCTGTGACTTCCCGACAGATTAGTGGAGTAAAAATTCAAGATGGAAATTAATGGCTCATCACACCTTTTTCTACCAAACCTTTTGTTGTTTAGATTGTCTGTTTTTGATATTCATGGATTATATATATTGTGTGCCTTGTAGATATCCAGGTCCTTTGCTTTTACTTTCACTCTGGGCTGTCTGACTAGGAGCCTTTCATCAAAGACAGGGCAGGAGAAATAAAAGCCCAGTAAACTCATTTGAATGAGTATAGCAATGGGTATATATCCAGGTAAGAGCATCGCTATGTATTGAAGGAAAGGATTTAAATTATTGGCTAAAATAACATTTTGTATTAACTGTGTAGTTACTCATGCCATCCTAATCTTTCATTCCTATTTACTCTCCCATTCTTCCTGATTATTTGAGGGATACTATTATTTTAGTTTCTTCTTTTCTTTTACTTTTTAAAAAATCTTTTGATTATGAGAAAAGTAGAGAGACTAGTATAATGGACTCCATGTACTCATAACCCTAGCTTCAGCAATTATTCACTCATTGCCAGTCTTATTTCATCCACACCCACATACACCTTCAAACCCCTCACAGTTGCTTTTTCACTTGTACAGGAGTCTGTGAGGCATATGTATCAAGATCACATTATTATTAGCCTGTGTTTCCAGTTCCATTATTGAAAAGACATAAAAAGTTTCCCTTTGAAAGGTTTACCTATCAGGGAAGAAAGTTGCATCTTCTCTTTAGTTGGCAGATAATAATTTTGTAACCCAAACGGAACTTATTGAATTTCCATGTCAAAGACAAAGAGGAAAATCAAATAAATACAGTAAGTTCTCACATAATGTTGATAGGTGTTGCAACTTTAAGTGAAACGATGTATAACGAAACCAGCTTTTCTATCGGCTAATTTACATAAACAAGAGTTAAGTTCCTGTGGCATCTCATCAATGTTATAACAAAACGACCTTAAACAAAACAACATTATTTGAGGACCTGCTATACTTTGAGTAACTTTGAGATGTTTGTACTTGGAAGAAATCATCATTTTTAAGTTCACCTGTGAAAACTTCTTCGTTATTTAACATCTGCGCTGACAAAATTGTCTCTTACATTTAAACTAAATCCATTTGGACTCTGCCCATTTTTTTCCTTCTGTTATCCTCAATAACCAGGGAGACAGCCTAGATAGTGCCTCAGTTATTGGTAATTTCATCGAAAAAACTTAGGTCAGGGCTTAAGTGTTTGGCAATTATGAATGAAGCTAAGATTTGGACTAAGGAAGAGGATAATGAGGTGGACCCAACAATTACTGGTCCTATGTGCTGAATAAACAATAGATATGAGTGTATATGTTAGTATATGTAGATATATTTAAATAAAAGCCTCATTTGTCTGGTGACTTATTCCCTTTTTTTAAAATATATGTTTCAGTAGTTAAGAAAAAAACACCAGGACTATCTCCCATTAGTTTGCTGAAGAAACTTCAAATTTAGCTAAAATACACCTTTGCTAATAGAAGGAACAGCCCTGTATTTGACTTAGATAAAACAATGTGTGATCTCAGTGTAATTTATATTTTCTTCTAATTTTCATTCCTTCCATTGACTCATTTAATTTTCATCTGTTAATGGTACTGCATTCCTACATTAACAAGTTTCTAAATTATTTACAGATTTCTCATAAATATTTTCATAAGTATTTCTTAATTTTTTTGGCTATAAAACTAGCTTTTTAAAAAACACTGGAGTTTCCTTACCTAATCTTAAAGATATGCCTACTTAATACCTGCTTTAGTGAGGCCTTAAGAAAGCACAGAAACTTATCTTAGACAAGCTAGATCTATCATCCTGGTATCAAGCTGACTTCTCTTTCAATATGGGTCTGTATATTGCCTTTTCCATTTTATTAAATGTATCAACTTATTACAGATCTTATTGCTATATCACTTTGTTTTTCTCCTACTGTGAAAGGAAATACATTTTCTTTGTTCCTTTTTTGCACCAATACATGCTGCCTGTGTTAACCATACTTAATGAAAACAATCACAATTTTCTCAGGTTTGTTTCTCCCTACTGTGTACTTGAGATGAAAAACTCACTTTCCTGTGTACAGTACAATACCTTTAATTGGGAAGAAGAGGAAATCACCAGTGACATTTCTAATACCTTCAGTCGTCTGCCTCTTTCCTCAGGACCAGATTATAATAAATCAATTGTGAATCTAACCATGGATAGGGAGGGGCGACTAGATTTGCTAATGGGCCCCTTGAAAAAAAAAGACAGGTTTGTTTCACCCTATCGCTGGTTCCGAAGTGCTACCCTGATTTATTGGAGCAGACGAAAATGTTTGAGGCTATTCTTTATCCTTTACCAGATAATCAAGTATTTCCAATTTAATTGTTGGAGGTTGGGTTATTGGCACACTTCTGGTGTTTTGCAAGCTTTGCCTCAGGTGAAGGTAGTAAGGATTATAGAATGTGGATCTTAGTACCTTAATTTTGTTCTGTAGAACACAAAATGAATGCTTCTTTAGAGACTCATAATTTCTAGCATGCTCACTTCCTCCACACACCCCCTTCCCTTTCTCTGTCCATTTTGGGGTCAGGACACCTTGAAACCTGTCCATGGTTTTTAAAGTGAGACAAGCAGAAATGAATTCAGAAAATCAGGCTGTATGAATATACCTGTTAGCATTTAAGATGTTAGAGACAGTCAGATTTTACAGGCTCTTGTAGCATTTGACATTGTGACTCAATTCACAAATGCTCCACATCATTTCTGCTTGAAATTCACAATACTGAAGTAAAATAAACATTAAATATCCTTCAATTGCACTTTGAAAGGTTTGCTCTCCATTGTAAGATAATGTTTGTGAAGTACTTAAAAGATCCTTTTTTTGTGAGTGAAAATTCCAAGCTCATCTTGCAGAACAACTTCCTTTTCATTTTTGTCAAATGGCAGCAGGACAGTGAGAAGGTAACCACAAAATTAGTGCTTTAAAACTTTAAAAGTAAGACAAATGTTACTGCATTTACTCAAAAGCAGTATTTAGTGCTTTCTTATTCTTTTGGTGAATGCTACATCCTTGTTAAGTCTAGTGATGGTTCATAGATAAATAAGATTAATTCAGCAAATATCCTTCCTGCCCTCTAGGAGCTGACAATCAAAGAGTTGTGCAGATATTTCATTAATGAAAGAACATTTGTTAAAGCTTTCTTAACTCCCTAGAAAATATGTTTCACCTTGATTAAATTTAGATGAAGCTTGCATTGCCCCATTTGAAATAACTTTAATTTATTCAAACCTACTAAAGGGACTTTTGCTTTTCTAGAATTCATTAAAATTAGAACAATGTAAAATTTCATTAACATTTTAAAACTACTAGAGCTTTAGATTTGCTCTACCTGTGCAAAAAAATTATATCTAAAAAATCATATATAAGATATTGGGAATTAACAGGTGTCATGGCAGAGGCTGGATTGTGGTTCACTGAGGTCACAGATTACCGTCACACACGTGAAACTTGCTCCACTTTTTACCAACCAGGAGATGCTGTGCAGGGTTTCCATCCTCATTAAGTCTTGTTCTGGGTTAGTGCTAGAACAACAGAGTAAGACATAGGTCTTATGCTGGGGCTCTTAATATAATAGAAGGAGCAGACTTTAAAGCAGATGATTATATAACATACACTACATGTGATAATAGAAGTATATCCAAGATACAGAAGTAGTGCAAAGCAGGGAGTAATTTGTGCAAGGGGCATGAGAGGTTTCACAAGTCTGTAGCACCTTCAGCCTAATTTGGCCTCAAGTCTATTGGCTACCTCCCACTCACCCATTAACCCTCCCTGTCCTCGGGCCTTGGCTTCATGGTCCAACTATTTCAATGATTCTCTTGCCCTCTGGCAAGCACACAATGTCAGACAAACCCAGTGGTCCACTTGTGTCTGTGCAGCTGAGCCCTGTGGGAGGCCAGAGGACAGGAGGGCTGGTATGGGTACATACTCAGCTCCCCAAGACTGCTCTATACCCTACAGTGTTACCCACTGTCCTTCACTGACTATAACTTCCTCACTTTCCTCAAAATGCCCTCCCCTCAGACTTAGAGAGAGGACTTTGCCTTCTCTTTCTCACAGCAAATCTGCTGAGATACAGTGAGGCCATGGAGAATGTGAGAAGACTGATGGGCGAGAGGTTGTCTGGAAGGAACCAAGGGCAGAAGGTTGGGAAACATTGGCAAGGAAGGTGCAGAGGGAGCAGAAGGAACCTCCTCAGGTTCCTGCCCCTCACCTGTGAGCTCACCTATGTCCACATCCGGCATTGTCTCCTACCCTCGAGGCTTAGAGCTTGAGAGGTCCCTCCTCCTACCCAAGACTGAACCCCTCCCAATGCCCCGGGGGAACTCACGAAAGAGATCGAGAATGTGGGATGGGCATGGTCAGAGGAGGAGGGGTGATATAGAAACAAAGCCACAGCAGAAGGGCACGGGGTGAGGTATCCAAAATATTTCCTCTGCATTTTTCAATCAGGAACTCCTTGGTAATTTCAGAGAAAGCAGTTTCGGGGGAGTGGAAGAAGGTGGAAGCTAGGATGCAGTGAGTGGTTGAAGGTGTGACTGGAAAGTGAGAAAGTGCAAACTGCAGGTTTGCAAGAGGTTGGGATATGATGTAACCTTCACTCCCTGAATCTGAGCTTACCAGACAACTTTCCAACCATGATGCTCCTGCCTGCAGGGAGAGAATGTGCTGTTTCTAGGTACACAAATATTTCAGGTCCATGTGACAACATGGTTTTTTTCATTATAAATTAATAAATAGCATTTTGGCTTTAGGAAAAAAAAAAGAGTAGGAAGGAAAAAGAAGTTTCTAGATGAATCTAGAAAAAGAAGGTAGAATAAAAAGGCTCAAAGGAAGGGACTTTTTTTTTTAAAGATAGGAATACATTAAGAAAATATGTAGATAAGGGAAAGGAGAAAGTGAAGTGGAAGGTAAAGGGAATAGGGGCATCCTTTGATTGGTAAATGCTGAGAGCACCTCCCAGGTGCCAGAAATGGTGATAAATCGGGGGGGGGGGGGGGGATACAGTATTGACAATAGACATGGGGGCACAAACAGGCAGGAGGACGTTGGGAGGGGTTCAGTCTCGGAGCTTTAAGCCTGGAGGGCAGGAGACAATGTCAGATGTGGACCTAAGTAAGCTCACAGGTGAGGGGTAGGAGCCTGAGGAGTTTCCTTCTGGACGGAATCAGGTGAGAGACAGGGTTGCCTGTCAAGATCCTACAGTGCCAGGACGAGGGAGAGGGCCTGAGGAAAGTGACCTTGGAAAAGCCTCTGAGAAAAAACAGAGGGAACTGACATGTTAAAAAAAAATTGTCAGAGCCCATACTAAAGTTGAAAAGCACAAATTGTGTCAACTGAGTTTGCAAATTTGCGTCCTGTTTTTTTTGGTGGTGTTCAGCAGATAACTGGAGGAGGCAAATCCTGGGATTCACTCATGATGGAAGGTTTTTAGGCTGGGAATAGTCCAATGGAACCTCCTGGAAGGAGTCCAGCATGCTGGGATCCAGTTAGGTGAGTGTCAAAGGCTTAAGGTCTGGTGGAGGGAGAATCAAATGTGGTGCAGGAGTGAGTACATAAGAGAAAGTCTGTTTGTTGTCCCTGATGAAGCCATGTGTTGAAGCCACCTGCCCGGTAGAGAGGTTTGCAGCTTAATCACTTGGCATGTCCGCTTAAAAGTTCCTACTGAACTGAAATGTCCGCTAAGAATAAAATCTTATTTGTTGTTTTATTGTAGCAACCAGCTGCCCTAGCATCATTACTTTCTCCTCTTTTGCTTGTGCCCCAGCCTTTACTATTCCGCATCTGAAAGTGATTAAAACAAAACCACTACAGTATTGAACTGAGATGGGGGCCAAACAGAAATGAACCAGTTGACAATGCTAAGTGAGCTAAATGGTTTAAGTGAGCTAAATGGTTTGAAGAAAGCAATCAGATCACCTACATTCTCCATAATAATTAGCAAAGCTTTCATCCTAACTGGCTTCCCTTTATTCTGGAGAAGCAGCACTTTGTTTGCCCTCACACTGCTGCTCCCGGAATGAGGCTTAGAGAGGTAAAATGATTTTCCCTGATCACACAGCGGTATTTGACAAAGTGAGAATTTGACCTCTGTGTCTCTGGTTTTTGAAAATCATGCTTTCTCCATGACACCACTCAAATCAGTTGTTTATCACTATAACAAAGATCTTCAAAAACATGCTTAGATTTTAAAGAGCACTTCCAAGTGGCATGGCCGAAAGTAAACGATACACAGGAGAATAATTATACCTGGGGATTTGTTTAGGATCAACAACCGTTTGGTTACCTTTTATTGTTTAACCGACCATCTTTCTCAGGACACAGAGCTGAGCCATAGATGTCTTCCTTTATGTGGTTCTGTAATTCAGTTTCTAAAACATAAAGGTAATATAAAGTTAAAAATGTTAGTGATAATATGGAGCTACTCTAAAATGTGTTGGTTTAGATTAGAACATTGCTTTCTGCAAGGATTACATATAGTAGTCAATGGCTTTTAGAATGGTTAATTTAGGGAGTTTTTAAAAAGTCCACCCTATTGACTCCAGAATTCCTCTCATGAAGAGAACAGCCTTTCTCTTTTTACACAACCTGCTTGTGTCTGTCTAAATGAATTTAGAAAAAGAAGGTAGAATAAAAAGTGAGCTGAATTATTCTACCTACGAATATGGGAAATATGTCATTTCTTTATTCCCAAGAGGAGAGAAGAAAGTTAAAGCTACAGTATGGAAGTGGAGAATAGCCGAAGACTGTGGTTAATGGCGGGAGGGAGAAAAAAGATCCAACAAGAACACAACAAAGCCAGGTATTCTAGGGACAAGCAGAAGAGACCTTGAGAGCTTCACCCTGCTGGGAACAGACAGAAATCAGAGGCAGGATTTCAGCTCTCTACAGAATGAGGAACAGAAGAAGGAATTTTATTGAGATTTTAAAGGGCACCAGACATCTGCGTTGTGGTAGATTTTACCCTTGTTTATTGTTTCACTTATTTAAAATAGCACATGGTGCATACTTTACATATTTTGGGTAACAAGTTTATGTGTATTCACTCTAGGTAACATAAATACAATTTATATTTTCAAGTGTATCAGCCCTTTCTTTATAGATATTATTTGTAATTCTGAGACTGCTGATTTTGAGTATATTAATTACCCATCCGTTTGTGTGGTTTCCTCAAGTGTGACAGAAATAATATGGATGCTAGTTTTAATTTAATGCATGGATTAAGTGTGCTTCTATTAAAGATGCTTATTTAGCAGAAAGATTCTTGACTTTAATTGTTTATGTAGCATTATAAACATTCCCAAAATATGGACAGTCTAATGTGTAAAATAGATAATAAAAGTTTAGTTTTGCATTTATTACAAATATACCCATGGTGTCTCTTTTATCAAGGACTGATAACGACTTTGGCTCTATTTAAAAAGATGACTAACATGAACTCACACTAAATACTTGGTCATTCCTTTGATAATTAGACTGTAAGTGTGAAGTTTTAGTCTTTTGAGAATTGGAGCAAGTTTATGGAGGAGATGCTTAAACTATTAAAGAAGCAAAAAGCCTTTGATACCCTTATATGTCATCTAGTAATTCTGGTTATTAAGGAAAAAAAGAGCTATAAGAAATATATTTCAGACTACAGAATTCATTCATTTATTCAGTATTCCATATTTCATTATTTTTTTCAAAATTTCATGTATACTCATTTGTACACTTTGTGGAAATGGTAAGAAATTTCCATAAACAAACCAGTACAGTACTGTCGTAAACTTCCTTTTGTGGATTGCCTCCGTACCATGCACTGTAGCTCATCTAAAAACCTATGAGAGATCATCATCTCCATTTTGATGGTGAGGAAACTGACACTGGCTGTGTTAAGTGCTTCCCCCAAAGATAGAGTCATAAAAGAGCCTGTTGATGCCACAGCCTGTCCCCAAACTCTCTCCCTCGACTAGTGTGAAGCTGGGCACTTGGGCTTCCGAGAGAGTTGCAGAGATCTTGAAATGGTTTTCCACAATCCTGAACTGGCCGGCAGAATTCCAGCCTGGAGTACCTTCTCTAAGAGTATGGACATAGTCAGGTCTTTGCATCTTGCTCATCCTAGTAAGGGTACTAGCGCTGCATTAGGTACCACAGGTTTCTACTAAAGAGTATAGTGTAGGACTCTATCAACAGAGGTATTTGTCTTTGAAAAAAAATTAGCGCTACCTACCCCGACCAATGTATACTGAAAGCTGTTTTTCTAAACACACTATTTTATAGACGCTATCAGCATTGACCAGTTGTTGCTCTCAAACACAGCGAGTTTGGGAGTTGGTGAATTCTCCATAGTAGAGACGAAGGTTGCTTGTTTGGCAGTCACCTGTCATCTTCTCTCCAGTATGTAGTCATCCATTTGTCACATTTTGTGAGGAGCTGAACAGGGAAGCTTAAGAAAAATGCTTTAGTCTTGTTTTGATGATAGAAAGCATTGCTCACTGCTGGTAGCATGGTGGTAACTTTTCATTCCTTCTGGCAGTTTTTAAAGACTTATTTGACTTTGGGAGAACCTGCAGTATATCTTTAAACCACAGTGCAAAAGTATAAGACAGGGTTGTTCATTTTCAATTTTGGCTGAAAAGGCTTAACTTTGACAGTGGCACTTCAAAGTTAGGGAAAACTTGGCTTTAAAAATGGATGCTGATACAAGATGGCATATTTAATGACAGATGTATCTATAGAAAGCTGTTAAGATGCAGATTATCCCCCCTGGGGTGGGGGAGGGAGATCAAAACTGCCAATCTATAAAATATACTCGATGGCATGGAATCTATCTTTGCAAGTGCTTTGATTGCAGGGGACAGTATAGCAGCATGTGGCATCATAACCCAGAGCAGACAAATCAGCTTGATGACTTTCAAAGTCAGGAATACTGCTGCAGGCAAGGGTACTCCAGTCTAGGAGAAATTAAAACATATAGAGACTGTTATTAATTTCATATCTATTTTTGTATAGTCAAATCTGTATGCAAATCCTTAGCATCTCATTTCAGGAGATTAATCTAAAAGTGAAGTGTTATGTGAAGGGAATGTAATGATAAAGCTCTGCAAATGAGTAACACTGCTAAAGAAATGTGGACTGAGAACTTGGATGCTTCTTTAAAAATTTATATTTTGTACCGAGAAGAAATGGTTTTTATTTATATGCTTATTTGTAAATCATTTTGAAGGGAACGCAGTTTCTAAGGTTTTCCCTTGCAATCCTGACGTGGTAAAAGTTACAGCACTACGTTTTTTAGGCACCTCCTGTGGTTTAACATTCTAGAAGTAAGCAACCAAATAACTAACTAGAACTTTTATTTTTACTCCCAACTAGTAACCCAGTATCTCTTTTCTAAACATTGTCATGTGAGTGAAAATTTGTATGTAAGGGCAAGGAATCTAATTACTGAGTGCAGATTAAGAAAAAAACCGTATTATAAATGTATCTGATGCCTCAGTGGAAGACTATAAATAATAATTCTGAAATGCATAAAGATAAATAGTGTACCCTGCTTGGGAGAGAGGAGGTAATAGCTATATTCTTATCTATTGGTTGTGCATTTAATCTATAATGGGCAGAATCTGATACATATAGTTGTGTAAATATCTTCAAAGAGTGTCATAAACAGATAGTTTACTGCAGTCGATATTAATTCTGTCCCATATTTCTAAAACAAGTAGATAAACCATCAAAGTTTTGAAATAATGGGTAAGAGATTTGCCTTCTGTTCCCTCTCATTTGGAGAAATGATTATAGGTGAGTTGGACATTAATCTGGTGGTTATGGCCCAGCTCAAAACTTGGCAATTATTTTAACACTGAAAACTTGTAAGGTCTCAATAGATTTGATCATTCTTGCGTAGTTATGCTGAGAAAGAATTATTGGACATTTAATTTTTAATCACATAAGAAAAGGAAGGTTGAGAGGAAAAAGCAAACATACCTCTGTATTTATTTTGATATGCATTTTGACTCTATGTAGGCATTTCACACTCAGCTTTCTTAAGTGTTTTTCTTTTCTTTTGATTTCATTTTTAAAATGACACATTCAAATGAGAAATAGCAGAGAAGACTTTCTCTGAGGGTAGGAAGCTAATTTCTTTCTGTTCTTTGGATTTCCCCCACAGATAAAGCTTTCATTGAGCTTAAAAAATGGTTGCAAGCTTCAGAGAATTAAAAAAAAAAAAAAAAAGAAAAAGAAAAGAAAAGCCCTCTAGTTAATAATAACCATGGTCAATTATATGAAAAATATAATCTTCTTATTGGATTTGAATGAGAGAGTAATGATTGGCCTGGACAGGTTCCCTCCCCTTTATGTATCCATTAGTATTGATTAATTATTCCAGTTCAGTTAAAGATTATGCACTAACCCTCTGGATTCTGGTCGACTTGACTCCTGGCCATGGAGTTGATGGTGGTGACCTATTCAAAGTATTTGAACTGTCAAAGCAAGACTTATATTGGACAAAGTAAAACAGACAACGAAGACTTTATTCAAGAACATTGCACTGTTTGAGAGAGTCCAAAATGCAGTCTGAAATCAACTCCTTTGAAAAACAAGAGGCAGGAGGGGATTTAAGCACTGGGGTGAGCTGGTGGGAAAGTGCTAATGGACTTTTGGAGGAAGGTTGCTCAATGTGATGTGTTGAGCACATTCGGTTATCGCTGAGTTTGTAAATGTTTTTCTCTGTGATTAGGCAATATGTGTTTGCTGACTGGCACTCATCAGAATTAGGCTCCTACCTAAACGCAGAAAATGGGAGAAAGGGGCATTATTTTCCTTGGTGATTACATTTCAATGGGATAGCTCCCAGGACTTTGAGGAAAATATTCCTGGTTTGTAAAATTGCAAGCAGCTTCTTAAATTATTTATATCTCAAAGAGGCAGAGAAAGAATTTATAATGAAAAGTTTTCTATAGTAAATGCTCTAAGAAAATAGAGGCCAGGGGCCTAGAGACAGGAAGAAGCCTATCTAAAGTTTAGTCAAGATGAGGGGTATGTTAAGACTATCTTGGCCAGCATTGTAACAGTACTCATTTTTTAAATTTAAAAAATTTCAATAGAAAATTTTTAGTATGGCCCAATTTTAGATCTATTGCAAAATTAGCTGCTTCTTTATGATACTTATTAAAATAAGAATGTTGTTCATTTTATACCAGTTTCTAGTCCTCTGTATAAGGCAGTATTTCTAAAGATAGAATTTTTGGGGAGTAGGGGGTCTCATATTTCTGTTATTACCTAACATTTGATAACTCAGTATTATCTTTTCACTATGCTGTTTTATGTTGGTTTTTTTTTTTTTAAGTTTTCCATTTAATGGTAAAAATTAAAGTAGAATCAATAATACCTGGGTTTTACAGGACTCCTTGTACACCACAAACATGAAAAGAAGTATGAAGACAAATAGGAAAAACTTAGCTAAAAGCAGAAGGTCTCAAGTCTTTTAGATCTAAGCAGTTGTCAAGAGGGTTTCAAAAAACTTGTAGAGAGCAGTACCTGCACTGCAGTGCTCTAGAACTGTGTGTCCAGCTTGGTAGCCACTAGCCATCTGGGGCTAACTGAGTGAAATGTGGCTGAACTGGTTTGAGATGGGCTGTGCCAAACACACACTTGATTTTGAAGACTTATAAGAAAATATATTTAAAAATTCTAATTTTTTACATTAGTTTCATGTTGAAATGATAATACTTTGGCTATATATGAAGTTTAATTCTACTGATTTTACCATCTTTTTACTTTTTAATGTGGCTACTAGAAAATTTTAAATTGCATATGTGACTCGCATTTGTGACTCTTGTTATATCCTATTGGACAGCAGTGGCTGTCGATCTCTTTAGATAAGTAATGTCTTTTCTTAGATATAGTTCTTCCAAAGAGATATCAAGATATTACTGTGCTAGTATACAGAAGGTTAGAGCTATAAAATTGCCAATTTAGCTAAAGACAAGTGTTTTCCATATAACTATGTTCCTGGCATAAATTGCAGAGATTTGTCTGTGTGCTGTATTCACTCCCACTCCCTCCACGTACTTTCTCCTCTCATTCTGGCCATGCAGAGCAGCTTGCCAGAATTGGGGACCTCTAGGTAATTTCAGCATACTTGTTGCTTGCTCTCAACTGGATTGCTTCTGAAATGTTCTCAAAAATGAAACTACTTCAACAATAAACTTCTTAATTAATGTTGTGGGTTCACCATAAGGGTATACAAACAGATCCTCAGCAGTAGCTAATTTTCCTTTAATTGTATCTCATTCTTATGTTGGAATATTCTATTTCTTATTCATAAAAACTCTAACACATGTTAATCCATTACAGGTGGAGTAACTAACACGGCACAGTATCAGAACAGACTAATGGTATATGAACCTAACCAGGTAAGAATCACATAAGAAAAGCTAATTACCTTAATTAACATGAATTTTAAAAGAGTCGACAGTAATAGTTGGAATGCCAAGTCTACACATACACATGCATCTTAAACTTATATGGAGAAAAAGAAGCATCTGGATAAACTGCTCTTTGGTTGCCTTTTTTTCTCATAAAATTTCAGCTCCTTTAGTTTTATGTTATACAAAATCCTTAATTCTTTCAGAGCTTTGCCTAATATAGAGAAAAAGGGAAGATATGTTGATAAGTTAAATGCCTTCTATTTCCATTATCTCGAGTGGCTGTTCATATTCAGAGGCATCCAAAGAAAGGATATTTATTTATTAAATTTATTGGGGTTGACATTGGTTAATAAAATTATATAGGCTTCAAGTGTACAGTTCTATAATACATAATCTGTATATTGCTTTGTGTTCACCACCCAAAGTCAAACGTCCTCCCATCACCGTATATTTGACCCCTTTTCACCTTTTCTACCTCTTCCCCTCCTCCCTTTCCTTCCAGTAACCACTATACTGTTTTCTGTGTCTATGAGTTTTTGTTTTGTTCATTTGTTGCTTTCAGTTTTATATCTACATATGAGTGAAATCAAACAGTTCTCAACTTTTTCTGTCTGACTTATTTCACTTAGTGTAATAATCCTAAAATCCATTCATGTCGCAAATGGGACACCTGTTAGAATGGCTGTTATCAACAGGACAAGTAATAACAAGTGTTAGAGAGGTTGTCAGGGAGGAAAAAGGAATTCTCACACACTGCTGGTGGGAATGTAAATTGGTGCAGCCACTATGGGAAACAGTATGGAGGTTCCTTGAAAACTTAAGAACAGAATTACTCTATGGCCTAGCAATCCCTCTTCTGGGTATCTACCCCCCAAATTTGAAAACATTTACCTGTAAAGATATATGTACCCCTATGTTCATTGCAGCATTATTCACGGTGGCCAAGCCATAGAAAC
>NW_011888839.1:8685343-8717893 GCF_000151845.1 Pteropus vampyrus | reverse complement strand
ACATATGAGTGAAATCAAACAGTTCTCAACTTTTTCTGTCTGACTTATTTCACTTAGTGTAATAATCCTAAAATCCATTCATGTCGCAAATGGGACACCTGTTAGAATGGCTGTTATCAACAGGACAAGTAATAACAAGTGTTAGAGAGGTTGTCAGGGAGGAAAAAGGAATTATCACACACTGCTGGTGGGAATGTAAATTGGTGCAGCCACTATGGGAAACAGTATGGAGGTTCCTTGAAAACTTAAGAACAGAATTACTCTATGGCCTAGCAATCCCTCTTCTGGGTATCTACCCCCCAAATTTGAAAACATTTACCTGTAAAGATATATGTACCCCTATGTTCATTGCAGCATTATTCACGGTGGCCAAGCCATAGAAACAACTGAAGTGTCCTTCAATAGATGATTGGATAAAGATGTGGTACATATATTCAATAGAATACTACTCAGCAAAGAAATGATTTCAATTGTTCTGTTGCTATGTCCTTTTAGAAGGCGTACCATTCTAGGAGGGGAACATGCTTATGGTTTTATTCTGAAATAAAATAACTTATTTAA
Organism: Pteropus vampyrus; assembly: GCF_000151845.1. NCBI lineage: Eukaryota > Metazoa > Chordata > Mammalia > Chiroptera > Pteropodidae > Pteropus > Pteropus vampyrus. Next base: position 8,717,332 of record NW_011888839.1, on the reverse strand, counting down.
CTCAGTATAGCCAAATGTCCTAGAACAGTGTCTAGGACAAGTCCAAAATAGAAGTATCTGAAGAGTTTGAGTATCTTTTTTATCTAATAGCTGGGGCCTGAAAACTGGAAGCATTTTGATGGCACTTTTCTCTCTTTCTGCCCACATCTCATGCACACTTATTATCTTTTTTTACCCCAAAAGAAGAATTATTTTTATTCTTTTTTTCTTCTACCAGAATATCTATAACCTTGGCAAATATTTGCAGAAATTTGCTATTTCTATTATTTTGGTAACAAATATTTTTCATGATTATGACAATATTTCAAATGATTTGATTTGGGGATTTAATGTTCATCAGCTGAAGATAATAAAACATAAAACAACAGGTTGGCTTTGGCTGTCCCGTTTGGGATTAGCCACAAAATGTATATCCAGCATGACCTCAGTCTATTTGGTATCTTTTTGTTTTAACAATTACTTGATTCTGAATTTAATGAAGGTATTTCTCTCTTTGCAAGTGTGTCTTTAGAAGCTGTAGATTTCAGAGACCACATGTCCATGGGCCAGATGTCTCAAGAGGGATCATTAATTGCAATTGCTTGAGTTTGGTGCACACGTGGTTAAAGAGGAAGAAGGTGTTAACGTTTCTCAAATGAGTGCTGTTTCATGTTTGTACACACATGCTCTTTTTTAAAATTCTGCTGGCATATTGTTTACAGTGGGTACTGGCAAACATCACATCTGCTTGCATCTTGCTCAGAATCTCAATAACTCTATCATTCAGCCCTGGTGCTTATTTCTCTTCTAGGCCTTTGTGGAGAGTCGATAATGCCTGCCATCTGCCACAGAGCACATCGCTACCTGCCAGCAGGCAGACTGGGGTGACCTCTGCTTCCCCACCACTGATTAGTATTCACGTGCTAGCTTATTAGGGATGACCCCACCAGGCCTCCCTGTTTCTTTGCCTTTGCAGCGGTTGGCGGCTCACCTGGCAGGCACAGCAGTGAAGGAAGCTAAAGATATAATCAGGGGATGCAGGCAGGCTTTGCAAACCAGATGGCGTCCATAGTCCTATGGCAGGGGACCGGACTGTTAATGCAAACATTGATTTCTAATACTGTAATGTGTTGTTTCATAGAAAGCACCCAAGGAAAGCATCGTCATAGTTTTGAGTTAAACCCACTCGTGTAATGTATTAAAGATATTTCTTAGCAAAATACCTGAAAGAAAGGTTTGACTATTAAAAAAGACATTTAATTGGAAGGAGATTCTTATTATGACATGCTTAAAATGGAGAAGCAAATAAATGCAAGTCTTTCGAATTGTGCAAACCACTTTCTTTCTTTTTTTTTTTTTGAGTGTATCTTTAAAAGAAATTAGATATGAGCTAGTAGATATGCCTTTAGTGAATGGACCAATATTTATACAAAACATTCTTTTCTTCTTTTTTTACAGTTTTGTAAACTAGTGAAATTTATGTATTCAAAATATCATATGATTTTTTTCTGGTCAAAATCCAAGTTTTTCTTGGCAAAAAGGAATCTGGGTTGTTCCTGTATATTTTGTGTTCGTGTTGAAAGGAAATGGTTAGGTTTATGTATTTGTCCATTTACTTAGTTGAGATTTAAAATTAAAGTCATTTTATTTTCATCTAATTTTATTTTATATTTTAAATAGGAGCCTTACTGTGAGAAGTCGAGCATACCTTTCTTTTTATTGAGAGTAACCTAGAACCAATTAGAAGTTTTGCCATTCCCTAAAGTTATTGTGTGAAACTTGGCCTTCTGCCATAACAAATGTGTGCCTAGAAATAACCTTTACCAATTTGGCAGAAAATGTGATTGTAAATATATTAAAGGAGGCTACTAGTGTACATTGATTATATGCCTAGATATATGCCTAGAAATAACCTTTACCAATTTGGCAGAAAATGTGATTGTAAATATATTAAAGGAGGCTACTAGTGTCAGGTATTGTTCTGAATGCTTTATGTGTATTAGCTCATTTAATCTTCATAACACACTTGTCAGGTGGGTATTATCCTCATCTTACAGATGAGGAAACAGGTACAGAGAGGTTAAGTAAATGGCTCAAAGTCATACACCAGTTATAAAACTCAGGCTTTCTAGATCTAGAGCCTATTTCATAATTATTACACCACCGTACACAGTATACCTAGCCATGTACTTTCACTCAAATAATTTGCATGAGTCAGTTCTCTTAATTGGATGAGATAAACATCATGAAAATTTCTATATTCTTGTTTGTTCCCCTTAAATGCAAAAATGCCCTATAAAATGCAACCCAAACCAGAGGAAATGCCTTATGTAAGTTGAAAAATAGATCTGAAATATGTGGGTTCTTCTGCGCTCAGTCTCAGGTAAGAGGCCCTTAGCTATCAAAGTATATAAACATTTAAATAGAATGCGATTGACAGACATTAGAGTCCCCACTACTAACGAGGCGCAGCTGTTTTTTGCCATGGCACTCTCTCCTATTAACAGAATTCACTTGCTTTCTTTTTTCAGAATGAGTGGATAAGCCGCAGCCCCATGCTGCAGAGAAGAGTCTACCATTCTATGGCTGCTGTCCAAAGGAAGCTCTATGTTCTTGGAGGCAATGACCTGGACTACAATAACGATCGGATCCTTGTGCGGCATATAGATTCTTACAACATAGACACTGACCAGTGGACACGTTGTAATTTCAACCTGTTGACTGGCAAGTACCTTTGATTAAGTAAATCCACAAAAGCAGAGATTCAAGAAGTTGCCAAACTTGTTCTGTTAGACATCTTTAATGCCTCTCTACTTATTAAGCATGTGGTGATAGAATGACTGGCTTTTATTAACCAGAAAAGTGCACATTATCTCATAGAATTTGATTTGATCAGGTGGCCGAGCATCTAGTTTCTCAGAGCCTGTGTGACCTTTGTGAATGTTCTCGTGTGGCTAACAGAGGTATGTCAAGTCCATTATGGTCGACATAGCCACATAGAAACATTGATACAAGTTCAAAATGCCCTATAAAATGGAGGAAGCAGGTGCCGAAAGAGTTAATAAGTCTTTAGAGAAGCAACTTATTTTTTACTTCTCACTACTTTTAGTCTTCTTATTTCTTGTGAGTTCAGGGGAACGGTTTTTATTGTTTGTCATTGTCCAATATTGTTTCTGGCTGTATTCTCCTATAGACTGAGCCTTAGAACAGTGCTGTGGAGAGGAGTTTGGTGGCATCTATGGCCACACATATCTATCCCAACATTACCACAGAGCAGCACTGGGTATGGACCATCCTCATCCCAAAAGAAAGAAAGTGAAGCAACGAACAGCTTACCCCTGACGTTCCTTTATGGAGTTAAAAACTATTTCTCCCTTGTCGGCTTGCGTTATTAACATCCACAAGTGACCAGATCCCTCCCAGGCTGCTCTGCTAATAGGAAAATCACAGACTCAAAATGAGGCTGGACTAGTGCCTGAAGACAATATGCTGAGTGGACACTCAATCGTTCACAGCTGCTGCTGGGGAGGCACCATTGAGAGCGTAACCAATGTGAGAGGTTCAGATGCTTTGTATTCAGTTGCTGTTTCTGCAAAAATGATTTTTGAGGCTCACCTACAAGAACTTAACTCTAAGTTTCTGTAGTGGTACCTTAGCTACTCGGTACCTGGATCTGTGCTTTTGTCTGCTATAAGATCCAGCTTATTTATTACCTGAGTCAATCCTGTGTCAGCCCATCAATAAAAAGAGACTATCTCACTCTTTGATGGCCTCCAGGGAAGAATATGCAGTAGTGAGTTATTCTGTCTTCTTTTTTAAATGGGGGAGGAACCTTTCATCATTTTGGCGTGTTAGTATCTAGAGACTATCCAGGCTGGTCCCAGCTCAGGAACTTTAATATAGTCTTAAAACTGTTGTGTATGTAAGGAAAGGCAGGGTAGTAACTTTATCAATCTTTTCTGTCATTTGTCTTCATTTGGAGCACACTAGGGGCATGGGTCTGTTTTATTGGCTTCTTGGGGTTGCAGCTGTTATTTTACATATGTAAGCACTTGCCTTAAAAGCATTGTACTACAAGAGGTGTTTTGCATTTCTAAAATTAACCTTATTTACACCTCTATAAATTTATAACAGTATAAAACTCTTAGTTTTATGTGGTTTATTATTGCTTTATTTAATACTGTATTTACTGACTTTGGCTGGTCAATAAGTGTTATGGCCTGGTTCTGACCCAGCACAGATTCATTCTCTGAGAAACAGTGGTTAATTCTTCCTTCTCAATACTGGGAGGCAGTGATGAGTTGCTGCAAAAATCCTGTGGAGTATACAGGTGTGCTACAGGGAGAAATGGTATTCCTCAGTGGCAAAAGGGTTAATTAAGACATGCAAGGAAATGGATCTATTTTTTCTTTTTATTCAATTTACTTTAGGCCAAAATGAATCTGGAGTTGCTGTCCATAATGAGAGAATATATTTAGTTGGTGGATATTCGATTTGGACAAATGAGCCTCTGGCTTGTATCCAGGTGAGTGGTTGAAGTTCCTTTTGAAGTATGTTCGAGTGGTTCAGTGAGGTTACTTTTTGCAATGCTGCTGCTGAAGGAAGAGAGATTTATATGTAGAAAGAGGCTTGAGTTCCCTTTATGCAGCTAGTTTAGCCACTAAACTTCATCCTGCATCCCCAAAATGATGCCTAATAAATAGAGCCCTATTAAAGATAGAGATGAACTTTGAAAATATATGTCATATATATTGGGAATAGGAAAAGTGAGATACCTTTCCGTTTCTCATAAAACAAAGTCTACATATCTTTAGTAATAGTACTTTTTATACCCCCAAACTTTTACAGATGTCTCCTTTCTATTCCATTTCCTTATTTTCTATTTCCTAATTTGTTCATTTCCATAAATGCTACATACAAAAGTGTTCTTCCTTCCTGACAGCTGTGAGCAGTAGGGGGTTATGATTGGTCTGATGGGGACAGCCTCTGCCCCAAAGAATAGCCCTGGCACATAAGCATGTGAGCAGCCCGGGCTGGGCAAGTTTCCAGCTGGTCCATTCAGAGCAGCAGTAGCTTTTTATGATATACATAATCAAGGTACTAATATTTATTTTTAAAATAATTTTTATCATAGTTTTCCTATTTTACATGTTCTCTGATATAATATTCATGTGTATTAGCCCTGACCTTTTTTCTGATCTCCATAAAAATATATCCTTGTAACTACTCATATTATCTCATCTCTGTGGTAAGATTTTTAACAATTGCTTCAGTATCTTTAATAGTTGCAGGACTATTCAAGCTTTTAATTTCTTCAGTCTCATAAGGTATATATATATATACACACACACACATATATTTTTATTTTTTAAGCTTTCTCATGTTGCCTAAGTTTTCAAAGTTGTTAGCATATCGTATTGTCCTTAGTTATATTCCTCTTTACATTTATTATATTGTTTGTTTTTATCTCGTCTCTTGATTTGTCTTGCCAGATGTCTGGGGACTTTCATGTACTTTCATTATTGGTATAGATCACTATATCTATATCAGCAAGGGTAGCACAGATATGAATACGGTAATCTCCCCCTTCCCCTTATCCATGGTTTCACTTACAGCTGTCTCAGTTACTTACAATAAATGATGGTCAAAAATATTAAGTGGAAAATTCCAGAAATAAACAATTCATAAGTCTAAAATTATACACTGTTCTGAGTAGCATGATGAAATCTTGTACTGTCCTGCTCTGTCCTGGTCCATCCCACCAAGACTCAAATCATCTCTTTGTCCAGGATGTCCATGCTGTATATGGCTAGTGGTCATCTCGGTTATCAGAGCGACTGTTAAGGTATCTCAGTGCTTGTGTTCAAGTAACTTTTATTTTACTTAATAGTGGCCTTCAACTGTAAGAGTAATGATGCTGGCGATTCAGATATTCCAAAGAGAAGACATAAAGTGGATATATATATGTGTGTATATATATATACACATATGAAAAAACATAGTGTATGTGGGGTTCGGTACTATCCACAGTTTCAGGCATCCAAACATAGTGTATGTGGGGTTCGGTACTATTCACAGTTTCAGGCATCCAATGGGAGTTTTGGAATTTATTCGTGTGGATAAGGGGGACTACTATAACAATTAATAAGTTTTCCTAGTGGATAGGGTTTTGGGGTCGAACAGATCATGAGGATATTTTTTTTTTCAGTTTTATTGATATAATTAACATTTAATATTGTATTAGTTTAAAGTGTACAACATGATTTTATATATGTATATATTGCTAAATGATCGCTGCAATATGTTAACATCTATCACATCACAGTTATAAAAGTTTTTTTCTTGTGATAAGAACTTTTAAAATTTACTTTTTAATATATAATATTGTTAATTATAGTCACCATGCTATACTTTATATCCCAGGGACTTACTTACTTTAAACTGGAAGTTTTTATCTTTTGCCCACCTTGACCCATTTCCCTCACTTCCCACCACCCCATCTGTGGCAGTCACCAACAGTCTGTTCTGTTTCTATGAGTTCAAGTTGTTTAGATTCCACATATAAGTGAGATCATACAGCATTTGTCCTTCTCTGTCCAATTTATGTCACTTAGCATAATGCCCTCAGGGTCCATGCATGTTTTTGCAAATGGCAGGATTTCCTTCTTTTTTGTGGCTGAATAATATTTCATTGTACATATGATTATACTATGTTTTTTTAATCCATTCATTCATCAGTGGACCCTTAGGTTGTTTCTATGTCTTGGCTATTTAGATAACGCTACAATGGACATGGGAATGCAGATGTCTCTTCGAGATAGTGATTTTGTTTTCTTTAGTTATACACCCAGAAGTGGGATTGCTGGATCATATGGTAGTTTGATTTTTAAATTTTTGAGGAACCTCAATACTGTTTTAGATAGTGGCTGTACCAGCTTATATTTCCATCAACAATGCACAAAGTTTCCTTTTTCTCCACACCATTGCCAACACTTGTTATCCTGTCTTTTTGATGCCAGCTGTTCTAATAGTTTTCAGATGATATCTCATTGTAGTTTTGGTTTGCATTTCCCTGATTAGTGATATTGAGCACTTTTCATGTACGTGTTGGCCATTTGTATATCTTCTTTGGGAAAATATTCACATCCTTTGCCCATATTTCAACCATATTTTTTTTCTATTGAGTTTTATGAGTTCTTTATATATTTTGGATATTAACCCCTTATCAGATATATCATTTGCAAGTATTTCTCCCATTCTGTAGGTTGTCTTTTCATTCCTGATCTTTAATTCCTTGAGGAAGACAAGCTAGTTTTAAGGTTTCAGAAAAGGGGGGCCTTGCATATAAATTGAGGGAGGTGGCAGAGTGCATAAAGGATAAGGCTTCGTGACGGGCTTCACACTTGTTGGTTGTGATAAACCTTGAAAGATGGACAGGATACTTGGATTGTTTGGGGTGTTTTGCAGTTCACCTCTATGAATTCTTTATATATTTTGGATATTAACCCCTTATCAGATACATGATTTGCAAGTTTTCCTACTTAATAGGTTGCCTTTTCATTTTTTTATGCTTTATTTTGCTGCGCAGAAGCTATTTAGTTTGATAGAGTCCCACTTGTTCATTTTTGCTTTTGTTGCCTTTGCTTTTGGTATCAAATGCAAAAGTCATTGCCAAGAGAAATGTCAAGGAGTTTACTCCTGTTTTCTTCTAGGAGTGTTATGGTTTCAGGTCATATGTTCAAGTCTTTAATCCATTTTGAGTTGGCTTTTGTGTATGGTATAGGGCCTTTTCCCTCTTTTGCATGTGGCTATCCAATTTTCCCAATGCCATTTATTGAAGAGACCATCCTTTCCCCCCATTGTATGTTCTTGACTCCTTTGTCATAAATTAATTGGCTTTTATTTCTGGGCTGTCTATTCTATTCTATTCCATTGATCTATGTGTCTCTTTTTATGCCAATGCCATACCGTCTTTTTTGTTTATTTGTTTGTTTTTACCATAGTTTTGTAATAGTTTGAAATCAGAAAGTGTGATGCCTTCAGCTTTGTTCTGCTTTCTCAAGATTGCTTTGGCTATTTGGCGTTTCATGGATCCAAATTTTAGGACTGCTTTTCCTTTGAAAAATGCCACTGGACTATTGTCTTGTTCTTGATTTTAGAGGAAGTTTTTAGCTTTTCACCATTGAGTATGATGTTAGCTGTGGGCTTGTCATATTTGGCTTTTATTATGTTGAGTTATTTTCCCTCTATACCCTGTTTGTTGAGTTTTTGTCATGAATCTATTTTGAATTTGCCAATGCTTTTTTGCGTCAGTTGAGATGATCATGTGATTTTTATCCTTCATTTTGATAATGTGGTGTATCATATTGGTTGATTTGCATATGCTGACCCATCTTGCATCCCTGGCATAAATCACTCTTGATCATGGTTTATTTTTTAAATGTATCATTGAATTTGGTATGCTAATAATTTGTAGAGAATTTTTGCATCTATAGTCATCAGGAATATTGACCTGTAATTTTCTTTTTTTGTAGTGCCCTTGTCTGGTTTTGGTATCAGAGTAATGGTGGCCTTGTGAAATAAGTTTGAAAATCTTCCCTACTCTTCAAATATTTTTGGAAGAGTTTGAGAATGATTAGTATTCTTTTTTTTAATATTTGGTAGAATTCACCAATGAAGCCATCTGGTCCTAGACTTTTATTTATTTATTTATTTATTTTAGTGAGTTTATTACTAATTCAATCTTTTCTTAGTAATTGGTCTTTTCAGATTTTCTATTTCTTCATGATTCAGTCTTGTTAGGTCATATGTTTCTAGGAATTTACCAGTTACTTTCAGGTTGTCCAGTTTGTACGCATATTGTACAATATGTTCATAGTAGTCTCTTATTATCCTTTGTGTTTATGTAGTAATGTCTCCTCTTTCATTTCTAATTTATTTGAGTACTCTTTTTTTTTTCCTTGGTAAGTCTAGCTACAGGTCTATTTTGTTTCTTTTCAAAAAAGCAGCTTAAAATCATTAACCTTTTCTATTGTCTCTTTAGTCTCTAATTCCTTTGGTTCCATTGTTATTCCCTTCCTTCTACTAACTTTGGGTTTAGTTTGTTCTTTTCTGGTCATGTAAAGTTAGGTTGTTTATTTGAGCTTTCTTTTATTTTAATGTAGGCATTTATCACTATGATCTTCCCTCTTAGAACATCTTTTGCTGCATCCCATGATTTTGGTATATTATAATTCCATTTTCATTTGTCTCACAATATTTTTTAATTTCTTTTGATTTCTTCTTTTATAGCATGTTGTTGGATCTTGTTTTCTTGTAATTAATTTCTAGTTTCCTACCATTGTGGTTGTAAAAGATGCTTAATATCATTTCAGATTTCTAAAATTTATTGACTTGTTTTATGGCCTAACATATGATCTGTCCTGGACAATGTTCCAAAACATATTTTTCTTAGGCATACCTTAATATTTACAAAAATCTATCATGTACTTGTGTTAAGAATACTTTAATAAATTTAAAAAATTAAGTATGATGTAAACTATGATCTCTAACTACAATGCAATTAAGTTTGAACTTAAAAAGTTAAATAAGTTCATATATATTTAGAAATAATTAACCTATGGGTTAAAGAAGTCATAATGGAAGTTTAAAAAAATACCCAAAACTGAGTGATAATGAAAATACATAGCAAAGCTTGTAGAATAGATAGAGCTTAATACATTAGAAAATAAACCAAAAAATAAACTCAAAGTAGTAGGAGATAATAAAAATGAAGGTAATAAACTAGGAAACAATGATACAGTAGAAAAAATTATCAAAGCTACAAATGAGTTCTTTGAAAAACATGAAGGTCTTTAAGGGAGTCTTCAGTTAATTGAAGGTTGCTTTGTACTAGAGCTTGGTTATATCTTTTGGATAACAACAAAGAAGTAAACTGTTTTCTCACAAGGAGGGCTTCTAGTCTCTCATCCATGCATGTATTTGTCAGTCTTTTTTTTTTTTTTTCAGTTTTATTTATGGGTATATTTCTACTAATTTTAATGTTAAATTAGCTCAAGGAGTAGAAATATCATATATACTAACTCCTCATTACTGTGCTCTTCCTCAAAAGATGGAATACATGTGTGTACTATAAACCACTAAGAATATTCTAGAGCAGTCTCAGAAGTAAGGTGATTTTAAAGAGGTGACTCAAAAATGTTTTAATCAGTGCCTGTATTAGTAGAGTAAATTTTACCTGAGATCTGATATTCTAATATATTTGCTTTTCAAAACAGTAAGCTTTCTGGGTAGTTCTGTGTTCCATTAGCCATTTTAATATAGAAAATCAGTCATTTTGCAAATGCTGTGTTTATTCTCTTGGCTGGCACACTTGTCCTACCAAACATAGATAAATTTGATGAAGGCTTTTGAGAGCCTTTACTGATATCTCTCATTTTAGTTATTGAAAACTGGTTACAGTTTACATAATCATCCATTCTGAACTATGATTGCACAATCTCAAATACGTATTTAATGGGTGCCTATGGAACTATTTATTTTGGTTCACTAACAGTAATATATTGATAGTTGGAGAAACTAGCAACATGTTCAAAAGCAAACCACTTCTTTACTACTTGCTGGAACAATATCCAAGAGAGAAGCAAGATAATGGGAAACTGGAATAGTGTTTATAAGAAAATTTTTATTAGACAGTAGAAATTCCTAAGTACAAATTAACAGGTTGAAAAGTACAGGAAAGAGTAGTGGAGAAAATAGTATACATCTAAAAAATATCAAAGTTTACATTTTTCTTAAGCCACAAATCTATATAATCCTTAGATTCTAAGGCCATGGCTAAGATTAATGAAGGTCATACTTAAATAATTTAGATTGGTCTGTTAATATTCAAAAGGACTGGAGTCATTTTTTTTCTCTTGAAAATACCAATCAATAAGCTGTCTCATTGGATTGTCCATCATGGGCTTTAATTAAAACTTATTTAACTGTCCTTTGTAGGATTCAGCCACACCGGGATGAAGCATGTCAGATATTGAGAAAGCATACTATTTTATTTTCTTCTACTACTTAACTTAGCATAGACTACTTGATTCATTACAAGGGCAACCCAAACAAAAGTAAAGTGTGCTCTTAATAGTTGTTTAAAGATTGAGATTTGGACTTGTTAGTAATAAAGACTCATGGAAAACATTAGATTCCTAGGAAAATGAGGTGCTCTCGTTTATTCAGTGGCTGTGTAAGCAAATATCTGGCACAAAGGTTGACTAATCTGGTGTGCCATGGATGATGAGCAGCGCATAGGGAGCAGCTGCATAAGTCTACAAGTGATTAGTCTGTTTCCAGATCACCTCCACTGCTTTTCATTTATGATTACTTTCCTTTGGCTAGAGGATATGCTGTCAAGCTGGCACCTCCTTCTCCCCAACGCCTTCTTTCTGCCAATTTACAGAGGAGTGTTTTGGAGAAAATCTGCCAACACTTCCTTTTCCCTTCTCACAGATTAAATAAATTTCATCTGCTTAACATATGCAGTTTCCGTTTTCCCATGGAACCAGAAAAAACTATTTGAATGATGACCTCAACTGTTATTTTGTCTTCTAAAAATATATTCAGTTGGGGTACAGGGTGTTAGGAATGGCACGAAATCCTTCTCTTTCTTGGGTTGCAACCTTGAGCTCAGTATTGGCTCTATCACTTACAGTGTGACTTTGAGCAAGTTAATGGACTTTCTCTTGACCTCAATTTTCTTCTCTATAAATTGAATACAATACTTAACCTTATATTGTTGAGGTAAATATGGAAAGATTTCTACTTTCTGCATTTAATGAAATTCTAATCAAAATCCCATTGAGATTTTCCTTTTTCTTACACGGTGGGGAAATGATACTTCTCAAAATCTCTAGGAAAGTTAACCAAGATGTTATTTTAAAATGAATGGGGGAAACTTGCCCTCTCCAATCAAAATAACTGTAAATATGGTACTCTGGGAAGATACGTTAGTCATGAGAAAAAAGGAAAAGTTTGTATGTAGCCTATAATAGAGATATTTTAAATAGTAGTGACAGGATATATCGTTCAGTAAATAGAATGGGACACCTAGCTGTCCAATTGAGAAAAAAATAGCTACAAGTTTAATCTTTCTTTTGTTCTAGGCCTTAGTGATTTCCTCCTTTTTGAGCTTGGATCCCCAAATCTCAAGGGCCCCTCTTATCTACAATAATGTACTGTTACAGGTAAAGGCTAAAGAATTATTCACCTAAATGATAGATGAAGGCATGAGAGTAGACAACAATGTCATTAAAGAAGAGTACCAACAGGTCTGTGCTTGAAATATTGGGGCACACTTACATTTAGGATGGAGATGAAGGAAAAGGGACCACAGGTGAAAACCTATTAATAGGACGATGCCATTGATAAACTTTATTTTTTTTAAAACTATGGAATCCAAGGAAGAAAAGGGTTTACTTACTTTTTATTTTATTAAAATTTTACTAATATAGTCAGCATACAATATCATGTTAGTTTCAGGTGTACAACACAATGATTTGACATTTCAATGCCTTATGATGTGATCACTATGGTAAGTCTAGTAACCATCTGTCACTGTGCAGTTATTATATTGACTATATACTTTATCATTGCTGTACACTTTATCACTGTGGCTTATTTATTTTAAACTGGAAGTTTGTAACTATTAATCACCTTTACCTTTTTTACCCACTCCCATTCTCTCTCCTCTGGCAATTATCAGTTTGTTCTTTGTATCTATGGGGTCTATTACTAATCTGTTTACTTAAGATTCTAAGTATAAGTAAAATCATATGGTATTTGTTTTTCCCTGTCTGACTTATTTCATTTAACATATCTTCTAGGTCCATCCATGTTGTCATACATGGTGAGATTTCGTTTTTTTTATGGCTGGGAAATATTTGATTTTATATATATATATATATATAAAATATACATACACACACATACATATATGACATCTTCCATCTTCTTCATCTATCAATGGACATCTAGGTTGCTTCCATCATTCTGGCTATTAGTTAAAAATGCTGCAATGAAGATACCAGTGCATATATTTTTTCTAGTGTTTTCATTTTCCTCAGATAACTAAACCCAGAATTGGAATTGCTGGGTCGTATGGCAGTTAAATTTTTAATTTTTTGAGAAATCTCCATACTGTTTTCCATAGTGGCTGCACCAATTTACAAGCCCACCAATGGTGCACTAAGGTTCTATTTTATCCACATCCATGCCAATGCTCATTTGTTGAATTTTTGACCACAGCTATTGTTGACAGGTGTGAGGTGGTATCTCATTGTGGTTTTGATTTGCATTCCCTGGTGATTAGTGATGTTTTTTACATATCTGTTGGCCATCTGTATGTCCTCTTTGGAGAAAGGTCTATTCAAGTCCTCTGCCCATTTTTTAATTTGATTTTTTATATTGAGTTTTATGAGTTAATTACATATTTTGGATATTAACCCCTTATAAGATATATCATTTTCAAATATCTTCTCCCATTTAGCAGGCTGCCTTTTTATTTTGTTGATTCTTTCTTTTGACATGCAGACATTTTTAGTTTGATATATCCCTATTTATTCTTCTCTCGTTTCCCTTGCCTGAGAAGATATACCCAAAAAGTATTGTTAAGACCAGTGTCAAAGAGTTTACTGCCTGTTTTCTTGTAGGAGTTTTATGGATTTAGGTCTGATTTTAAATCCATTTTGACTTTGTTTTTATATATGGTATAAGAAAGCGCTTTCATTTTTTTTGCATGTTTCTGTCCAGTTTTCCCAGCACTACGTATTAAAGAGACTGTCATTTTCCCCTATTGGAGACTGTCTTCTTTGTTGTAAATTAGTTGTTCGTATAAGCAAGATTTTGTTTCTGGGCTCTCTATTCTGTTCCATTGATCTATGTGTGGTTTTATGCCTGTACCATACTCTTTTGATTATTATAGCTTTGTAGTATAGTTTGAAAACAGGGAGTGTGATACCTCCACTGTTCTTTTCTCAAGATTGCTTTGGCTATTAAGGGTCTTTCGCGGTTCCATGTAAGTTTTAGTATTATTTCATCTAGTTCTGAGAATGCTACTGGTATTTTGATAGGGACCGTTTGAATGTGTAGACTGCTTTGAATAGTATGGACATTTTAATGATATTAATCATTCCAATCCATGAGCACAGTACATCCTTCCATTTTCTTGTATCTGCTTTAGTTTCTTTCTTTAGTGTCTTGTAGTTGTCAGAGTACAGGTCTTTCACCTCCTCAGTTAAATTTATTCCTAGGTATTTTACTTTTTGATGCAATTTTAAATGGAATTTTCTTAATTTCTTCTAATCAATATCAGTTTATAGAAACTCAACAGATTTCTTTATATTAATTTTCTATCTTGTAACTTTACTGAGTTGATTCATTATAATAGTATTTGGGTAGAGTCTAGGGTTTTCTATACATAGCATTATGTTATCTGCGAATAATGACAGTTTTACTTCAATTTGGATGCCTTTTATTTCTTTTTGTCTAATTGCTCTGGCTAGGACTTCCAATACTACGTTGAATAAATGTGGTAAGAGTGGGCATCACTGTCTTGTTCCTGATAGAGGAAAAGCTTTTAGCTTTCCACCATTGCATATGATATTAGCTGTGGTTTGTCATATATGGCCTTTATTATATTTAGGTATGTTCCCTCTATAACTAATTTTTTTGAGAATTTATCAAAAGTGGATATTGAATTTGTCAAATACTTTTCTGCATCTATTCAGGTGATCATATCATTTTTTCTCTTGGATTTGTTGATGTATCCCATTGACTGATTTGCAGATATTGAACCACCATTGCATCCCTGGAATAAATCCCATTTGATCATGGTATATAATCCTTTTAATGTATTGTTGAATCTATCTTTAATTTTGTTAATTTTTGCATTTATGTTCATCAGGGATAAAGGCTTATATTTTCTCTTTTTGTAATGTCTGTCTGGTTTTGGTATGAGAGTAATGTTGGCTTCTTAGAATGAGTTCGGAAGTATTGCTTCCTCTTCAGTTTTTATAAATGGTTTGAGAAGGGGAGGTATAATTTAAATGTTTGGTAGAATTCACCTTTGAAGCTGTCTGGCCTTGGACTTTTGTTTGTTGGGAGTTTTTTGATTACTGTTTCAATTTTATTGCTAGTAATCAGTCCATTCAGATTTTGTATCTTCATGGTTTTCTTCTTGGCAGATTGTATGCTTCTAAAAATTTATCCATTTCTCCTATGTTGTCCAATTTGTTGACATATTATTGTCTATAGAATTCTTTAGTGGTTCTTTGTATTTCTGTAGTGTTAGTTGTAAATTCTTTAATTTCTTATATGAGCTTTTTTTAGTGATGGGTTTGACTAAAGGTTTGTCAATTTTGTTTATCTTCAAAGAACCAGCTTTTAGTTTCATTGATCTTTCTGATGGTTTTATTGGTCTCTATTTTATTTCCATTCTGATCTTTACTTCCATTTACTTTGGGCTTTGTTTCTTTTTTCTTTAGGTATAAAGTTAGATGGTTTATTTGAGATTTTTCATGTTTATTGAGGTAGGCCTGGATAGCCATAAACTTCCCTCTTAAAACGGATTTTACTACATCCCATAGATTTGCAAAGTTGTGTTTTCATTTTCATTTGTGTCAAGGTAGTTTTCCTGTTTGTTTTCTTGTATGATCCATTTGTTATTCAGTAGCATGTTGAGTCTCCACATGTTTGTGTCTTTTTCAGTTTTCTTCTTGCAGTTGGTTTCTAGTTTCATACTGTCATGGTCAGAAAAGATTCTTTATGATTTCAATCTTCTTGAATTTACTGAGACTTGTTTTGTGGCCTAATGTGTGACCTATTCTGGAGAACGTTCAAAGAGCTTTTGAAAAAAATGTATTCTGCAGGTTTTATGTGAAATGTTCTGTAAATATCTAGTCTAATGTGACATTTAAGGCTATTTTCTTACTGATTTTTGTCTGGATCCACTGAGGTCAGAGGGGTAAAGTCCCCTATTCTTATTCTATTTCTGCCAATTTCTCCCATTATGTCTATTAATATTTGTTTATATTTAGGTGCTCCTATGTTGAGTGTAGCTATTTATTTACAATTGCTATAGCCTATTCTTGGACCGACTAATTTATCATTATGTATTGTCCTTGTCTCTTTTTAAGTCTCTTTTAAAGTCTAATTTGTATGATGAGTATTGCTACACCAGCTTTGTTGTTTCTATTTGCATGCAATGTCTTTTCCATCTCTTTCTTTCAGTCTGTCTCCATCTGAAGTTCAGTCTCTTATAGGCAGCATATAAATAGGTAGTTTTTAAATTCATTCAGCCACCCTCCATCCTTTGCTTGGAACATTTAGTCCATTTAAATTGAAAGTAATTATTGATAGGTATGTATTTATTGCTATTTTAACTGTTTTGTTTTTGTAGTTCTGTTACTTCTTTTAATTTCTTGTGGTATTCTTTAGTGTTTTATTTGGGTTCCTTTTTATTTTTTGTGTATCTTTTGTATGTTTTTGGTTTGTGGTTACCATGAGGTTTATTTATGTCATTCTATGTGTATAGCACTGTATTTTAAGCTAACAGATATTTAAGTTTGAATATATTCTAAAAGCACTATATCCTCCTCCCACACAAGCTTTGTTTTTGATGTCCTGTTTTATATTTTTGTCTTCTGTATCTTCTATTGCTTTTATAATTGAGCTTGCTATTTTCTTTTGACCTTCATAGTAGCTTTTTAAATGGCTAATTTGCTGTGTTTAATAGTTTGTTTTTACCTTTGAGATTTTTTTTCTTTCAAAGACTTATTTCCGGTGACCACCTTTTCTGTTTAAAAACCATTTAACATTTCTTGTAAAGCAGGTTTAATGGTGATGAACTCTAGTTTTTGCTTGTTCAGGAAACTATCTCACCTTTCATGATAACTAGAGTATTCTAGTTTGTAGGTTCCTTTATTTCAGCATTTTAAAGGTGTCCTGCCACACTCCCTTCTGAGTTGCTGGTGATAAATCAACTGATAACTTTTGGGTGTTTTCTTGTATGTGACTACTTGTTTTCCTCTTGCTATCTTCACATCTCATTTTAAGTTTTACCATTTTAATAACAGTATGTATTGGCATGTGTCTCTTTGGGTTCATCTTGCTTGGAACTTTGCTTCCTCGATCTGGATATGTTATATTCCCAAAGTTAGCAAAGTTTTCAGCTAGTATTTCTTCAAATATGCTTTCTACTCCTTTCTCTATTCTCCTTCTGGGATCCCTATAATCTGAAAGTTTGTATGTGTATGACATTGTCCCACAAGTCCCTTAAACTATTCTTGCTTTTTAAAAATTCTCTTTGAATTTGCTGTTCTAATTTGGTGCTTCCTACTAATCTCTTTCAGGTCATTAATCCATTTTTCTATATTATCTAATCTATCAACTGCTAATGTATTTTTCATCTCAGTTATTATGTTCTTCAGCTCTCATTGGTTCTTTATTGTATTTGCTAACTCTTTGAAGTTCTCCCTTAGTTCTTATCTTCTACTCTCGTCTGGTGAGCATTCAAATGACTTTCTTTGAATTCTTTATCAGGCAAACTACTTATCTCCATTTCATTAGTTGTTTTTTTTTTCTTTTTTTTTTTTTTTTGAGGGGAGGTGGATTCTTGTTCCTTCATTTGGGACATATTCTTTTGTCTTCTCATTGTGTCTGACTTTGTTTATATGAATTAGACAAAATAGCTATTCCTCCAAATCTTGAAAAAGTGGCCCTGGTTAGAAGTGACCTGTTGACTGGGAGTACCAGGTGGTTTTGGCAGGGAGATTGGAGTCAGGGTAAGTGCACATGGTGCCTGGGGTGCTGGCTGGTAGGCTGGAGTGGGCTCTGGGATCAGTGGCCTGGTGCACGTGTGAGCATGTTGGTGCCCTGTTGATCCCAGTTTGGGGGCCAGCTGAAGGAAGAGGTTACAGGGAGTGAGTGTAGTGGCACTTAATTTTGAACCCACTGTCTGGGGCTGGAGTGGGCTTCAGACGGTGTGGCTGGGAATGTGCCTTATAGATTGGCCAGAACTCCTGCCCTATGGAGGTAGGGGACATAAATTAAAGGCACTCATCAGCACCTGCAATCCCAGAGGAGTTCTTACAGATCCCAGAGAACTCCCATCATTCCCTGAGCTTCTCTATATGGTCTCTATCTCCTTTGTTGTGCAGAAGCTTTCCAGTCAGCCCTCAGTTGTCTTTCAGGTATTCATGGGAGAGGGTGAGTTCAGTGTCTTCCTATGCTGCCACCATCTTGGACCTCTTCCAGGAGAGGTTTTAAGTGAGGTTAGAGGAAATTCAAATGAAGAGGTTTAAGATGATTGAGGGCTGCAAAGAGCCTGATGGGTTTGACAAATAGGATATTATCAACTTTTCTTAAGAATATTCCTAGTTGTAAGAGTTAAGTCAAATTTGGTGAGGTAACAGCAGGCACAGACGGAGTCTTTTCCATAAAAGATATGGAACTCCATCTCTTTTGAAAAGGAAATAACTGAAGGAAAATTTCCCAAATCAACTGAACTGATTCTGATTTTACTACTAAGCTGTCCTATATTTCATGTGCTAGATACTAAGCTAGATGTTATCAATTTTCAGAAAGTTGCAAGATTAATGTTTTCATTTTTTAGGTGAGCAATTTGTAAGCCAACATGACAACATCTACTAAGTAATTTAATCAGTTTAAGGGTGTTTTATTAAGTGAGGATAATGCTACCTACCTGATCACTGTTCTAAAAAATTAAATAATTATAAATATATGTGTATATGTACATACACAAGCATATAAACATAAGATTAGCACTTAGTAGGAACTTAATATTTATTTCTGGTACTACTGCTATGAGAAAAATGTTATGGTCATGGTGGCATAACTGAATTTAAAGGAAGGCTTCCTTTTATGTGTACAGTTTTATTTTTAGCAATCATCTTTGACATGAAGGCTTTTTATCTTCTTTTGTAGGTTTTGGATGTAAGTAGAGAAGGCAAAGAAGAAGTATTCTATGGGCCTACACTCCCTTTTGCTTCCAATGGAATAGCAGCATGCTTCCTTCCAGCTCCGTATTTCACATGTCCTAATCTTCAGACTCTTCAAGTGCCTCATCACAGAATTGGCACCATCTAAAAAGCCAATGCTGTTAATAACCAGCATGAACAGGAGGGAACAAAAAGGCCTGACTTTTGGATACTGGGCGTGAAAAGACTCAGTGCTCAATGCTTCTTTGTTTTATAGGTATTATATTCAGATAAACATTAGCAAAAAAAAAAATTAACAAAAAACCCCACAATTTTCTAAAATCCATTACTGAAAAATCCTGTCACCCTTTCTCAGCGTGTGTTAACATATGATACCACATGTATGACTTTTATTGTGGAGTAGCTTAGTGCCAACTTAATGGTCCATTGTTCTATGTGTCTTCAGAGTATTCTTCGTCCACTTTTTCTAATCAATATTGTCCAGAAGACAACACCATTAGTAAGTCAATTTATTTCACAAGTACTGTCATCAATGAACTTAAAATGTTTTTTCAAGTACTTAATCCCTTTCCTGCTTAAATCTGGCTTTGTAATTTTTCTTTAAAAATTTAACATTATGCAGCCTTGCTCAGTAGACTCAGCATTATGACATCATAAATTTTTAAATGCCATATTTTATTCAAGGTAATACAAATAACAGAAGAACACAAGAACAGCAGTTGGAATACCCAGATTTTTCTCCTTGGTTATTACTCTGTGACCTTGGACAGGGGCTTAACTTTACAGGGCTTCTTCATTTTTCTCCCTTTTTGAGGATGGTTATTGATTTCCATATTAATTCAGAAGAATGTTGTGAAAATTAGGCAAATGCTCTGAAGTACTTTGCCCAAGAAAAACAGGTTACTCACATTCCAAGGTATTTTACTGTCTTTAGAACTTTGTAACTGAACAGGGAGATTATTTTCAAAGTTTAAAAATTACTAGGTAGAACTTTTAGCACATGCTATGTGAAACATGATTCTGACAAGCATGTGAAAGAGATATGCTAATTAGGCAAAAGGGAGTTTACCAAAGCCTAAGATTCCTAAATTTGTACAAGTCCTTGCCTCAAATAATAACTCTCCCTCAAACATCTCATTTAAACTCATTTAGTGAAAAATGACATTTTATAGCTCAAAAAATTAGTTGTACTAATTTTGGTACCATAAAGTGCTTTGACATAAATTTGAACCTAGAATCAGTAGTTCTAATAAAGAGTTTTTCCACTTTGTTAAAGGTTATGTCAATCTTGAGTGCTTGTGGGATTCTTCTCTAGCACCAATACATATTTTATTACTACCACTTTTAATAATGCATAAGGATTTTTTTTTTAGGCTAGGTTTTTGGATTTGCTTTGTCTGTAACAAAAAACTCAATAATCACATGTGAACATAAATTCAACAACTATAATGTGAGTTTTCCCCTTTTCTTAATCTTGCTAAGATCTAAGTCACCTTTATTAATAGGAAGACTTTACTCTTTTTCCCTTGGCATAGATTAATCATTTAGCAATCCTTGTCTTATGGGACATTCTCATTTTATTCATGTAACCACTTTTAGTAATTAGAAGTGAATAAAAAGATTTTTATCCTAAATACAGTATTCATTAATTTTATATATTATAACTATATTTGAAAATTAATATATATGTAACTTCTGGCTATTGTGACTAAAGAGTGGGAGTGGAACCTAGGGGTAAGGAAGAAATGTAAACTTTTAAAAGAACAGAGATACCTTAAGAGTATTTGTACAGTTTTGAAAAGTAAAAAGTGATTGATAACTGATATTTAAAAGGATGGCAGAGAATCTCTTTAAAGGGTATAAGCCATCTAAACTAAATTTTAAAAATGCCTTACCAAGTCAGGAAAACGAACTCCAGCATTTCAGAAATCTTTTCAACAAAGGACCTAAGCAAGGAATATTTCAGATTCATTAAACTTTCTACTTGACATACAAATTTTCCCTCCAGCAGTTTTACCTTATAAAACCATTAAAATCTACTTGTAATTGCAGACCCTATCTCCAATGAATGAAAGGGAAATGGTCTAAAAATAAGCTTGCTTCATGATAACTAAAAGGCAGCTTGAGATTACTCTTGATTATTTCTGCATAGATTTCTAACTGTTCATTTTAAACAAATCAGTATATAGTATCAAACCCCTCCTTGGTGAACTTTAACATAGTATTCACTAATATTACAGAATTGAACTCAGAATTTTTTAAAGCTTTACATAATTTCCAGAAACATCTTTCAAAGTTATAGCCAAAGAACAGCATCCAAAGTACAACATCCCTCCCCCAAAAAGAAAAAACTCGTATCACTTATAATTAGATCATTTTCTTCTTCAAATGATCAATAAGAATGAATAAGAAAAAAACATGTTTGGTCATATAAACCAAATTCCATTGGAAGTATTTAAATATGTTTTCCATTTAAGTGTACCACCCTACAGTAATTCATCTATTTTCACTCTTCAAAATTAAAGACCATATTGTATTTGTATTTAATTTGAATTTCCATAGAAGACCATGAAACTTCCAACCACTTACACATCACTTCAAGATTTTACTTTAAAAATAAAAAGCAGTACCACACAGATATTAGCGGTGTTCTTAGTATGGGATCTCTATAAAGTATTATGTATGTAAAATATAATAAAATTCCCTAGATCCTTAATAACAAAATGCCAGGTTATGATTAGGGTATTTTTCATGCTTTTCATATTTTCCTCACAGCTGAACCACATGTACATTGAATCCCCTTCAAACATCACAATATATGGAAAACTAGTGTTTTACTAGAGTATCAAAGGAACAGGAATAAGACAGAATTATTCCTTCCGCTAAGATGGTTCATTTTTATTTTGGTTTTCAAATAATCTGTCATAAAGAGGGAAGATGAATAATTATGGGCACACTGGAAGTTAAATATATATATTTTTATTATATATCCTTATATGCACAAAATAATTTATAAATGTATATCAAATATGAATGCCCAGAATTTTTCTAAAAGTACAATTCACAAATGCAATAAATCAGATAACTATTAGCACACCAAAAACTTTAATAAGCAGAAATTGATCAATTCCAATCATTTGGTACTGATTTTGGTAACCTTAACTAATATAGTTTATCAAAGTATCAAAATACAAATCTCACATCTTATTAAATATGTGAAAGAATATGCTACCTTGCTAGCTTTTCAAGCCAACTGTTTTAACCAAACAAAGCATGTTATTTATATTGGGATACTCTATACTTGACTGACAATGCAATATTTTTAACCCTAAGAGGAATAGACAGGTGGTCAGTTTTGGGAAAATGTGAGTTTATGAAGAAAATCTATCAAGAAAAAAGCTGTGGTTTAGTACTGATACTACTGCTTTTAGTGAGGATTCTATGATATCTACCTTTTATCTTTGAAACACAAGTGCTATGTCGACGTAGTACTTAGGGAAGGTAGGTTTCATAGATGCTTTTTCCACCTGCAGAGGCTTGTCAAATTTTACATAACATATAATCTTAACAGAATGGAATAAAAATAAAAAACTATCAAAGATTCTGTAAAAGTACATGAAAACAGATCCATGTCATTCTTTAAAAACAAAGTAGCTTTAAAATTTTATGATAAAGCATGAGAGAAGATAACAATGCTGGGTGATGAATACATACATAACATACATGTAGTCTAACAACCCACAAATAACAATTTTTTTACAAAGATACCCAGGAAGAAAAAAAAGTCAAATATGCTTAAGAAGAAAATATACTAGGAATAGGTAAAAATATAAGTTTTACACAATGAAACTCTTCTAATGCAAATGAACAGTGATTTTTGTACGGAGACAATATGCCCTATTTTTTTTTCTCCCCCATGGAAACCTAATTAAATGTTCAATTAAAATTTAAATCATAACCAAACCCGAATGTCTAATAATGTCATTTCACCATCCTGTTGTCTTTTAATCATCTATTTTACACTCTCATCTGACATTTCACAGAAATTATTTGACTAGAATACTCTCAGAGTATAGAATGAATATGGTATTCAGTCTAAAACAGTCTAGTCTCCTGTTTAAGCTTGGACAGAAAAGGTAGAGTCAGATGACAGAAAGTTTCCTGATTGAAGGGTTTAACTGTCAGCTTATTAACAATGTAAAGTAATTCAAGGGCCCTAAGCAGAAAAGTAACAAAGAAAATAGTATTTTAGAAACACTGATGTCAGAACTGTGACAAGGGAAGATCGGAGATAAGGAGATAAGATTCTAGTGCCCAATAGAAAAAACAGTTTGAATGCACAGGATGACAAAAAGTAGCAAGAGCCTGTACTGCAGATCAACTGAAAGTGAGGAACAATGAAGAATCCAAGATGCTTCTGAAGTTTCAAGACCAAGTAGCTTGGGAAAGTAGTGTATTCCCTGGGTAGAAAATACAGGCAGGAACTAGACTGGAATAGAAGGTGATGTGGGCAGCTTGCCATGTTGCACTGAGATTTCAGGAGGATCCAACTAGAGAGGTTTAGAGAGAAATTTTCACTAGAAATAGATCTGAGAGAGAAAATATGAGCTAGTGTCATCAGTTGACTATTAGAAGAACACTGAGACAGAGCAGGTGAAGGGCCAGATCTTGCTGGGGACAAGGAAGAATGTGAAGGTCCTCTCAAAGTACAGTATATGTAGGAGTAAGCAGTATCACTGAGGAAGTGATGGGAAGATAAAAGAAAATGCAAATGTCACAGAGAGGCCAAAGACCATGAGAACTGAGAACATACTCTCGGATTTCACTAAAACAGTGGCTTACATTATAATGGTAGAAGCAGCAGCCCCAGAGATTATGTGGTATTTAGGGGAAAATGGATATCAAGGAAGCAGGTGTAAGGTACTCTAAGTCTGTGAATGGAAAAAGACTACAGCAATAAGGAAGGGCCAGTGAAGATTTTCAAGAAAAGGAAGTGAGCCATAAAATTTTTTTCTTCAATTAAAAAAAAACTGCTTCTTTAAAAATTTATTTATTAATAAACATACATATATACATATATAAACGTATTGTTACAAATTTTTTGTTGTAACTGATTTTTTAAGTATTCTTTGCATGATTCAGCAGCAGCTTTTCTTATCCCTTAAAGTTTAATAGAGTAAGGAGCAAGATTCTCAAAGCTATATTTACCTCTCTTGGAAAATAAAAAAAATATATACTATATATAATAACTTCTTTAAAGGCATCACCTTAAAAAGATTAAATAGTAATAAGTCACTATCATAATGAAAAGAAACTCATTGCTATGAAATCGAGTAACCTTAAGAGGCTTTCATTTGTCATAATGATGGTTGATTTGGGGGAAAATAGACCATTTGTATGTCATGAACACAACAGAAACTCCTTTAGACTTCACAGATGACAATTAGAAAAAGGCTATTAACTATATTTTGCTAATTGCAATACATTTCCTTTTTAAAGATACTTCTTGAGACAGGAAAGGGTTGAAATGTTTTCTTGAAGGAATAGAACCATGATACAGACGAGTCCTAAGGATAAAGCAATAAATTATTTGAAAGATAGCAAACAGATCATGCAAGAAAAAAAATGAAAAATAGTGGGATCATTCATCTGCGACATATTAGAGAAAGAAGAACAAAATTGAGAGGTATCCTTTACCTTGTGCATGATAATACAGTGAACATGTCTGTATGTCTCCAAACAGAACATAGGTCACCAAATATTTTTATACACATTATCCCACTGGTTCTTACCAGAACATTGTATAGTAGAAAAAAGATTATTTTTTTTACTGAGGCCCAGAAAGATTAAGTAACTCGCTCAAGGTCACAAAGCAGAGCTAGGTTTGAAACCCAGAGCTCTTTTTACCAAAAAATGCTCATCACGAAAAGGAGTTAAAGACAAGTGCTCAACTGGTAAAATATATCTGGATGAGATATTTAAAAAGTTGAGAGACAATAGCTGCTAAAGGAAACTAAACTAGTTCCCTGTAAATATGTAACATGTTAAGTTATAAGAGGTTCAAATTAAAGTGCAAGGAAATAATCAGCTGACTTTTCAGGCCTCTTCTGTTAATTTGCAATCTTTAAACTTTCCAGAATATTATTTATCATCTTCTTAAAAGCTCTTGTTTATCCTCCTTATATTTCTTTTAATGATAATTCCAAAAGAAAGGATAAGTAGAGAAAAACATCTGGCAACTGCTGGAACCTAAACACTGTTGGCCTAAGTTTAAAAAAAAATTTTATAAATTACCTACATAATAATTTAGCCAGATTCAGTCTCATTCCTCAGAGTTAAGTGTGCTTGGGAAGAGTTTTATTTATTAATCCGCCTCACGCATAGCATAAAAAAGGATAACAAATAAACAGTCCTATCTCTTGACCAACCCCCTCCGAAAAAAACCAGCATAAGATAGCCAGAAAGTTTGAAAAAAAATCATATTAAAACATAATTTATAAAAAACAAAAACAAAAACAAATCACAAGGCAGAAAGTCACATTACAGTAAAAAGTCTGTGGGTCAACCAACACAAGCCTGTTTAGTGGTCATATACAGATAACATTCCCATTTAGAAAGTTTCCTTAGTTAAAACTAAAATCTCTTCAAAATAGAATGCAGTTTTGCCAAGTTCCAAGATCCTGTAACATACTTAACCTTTATTTCCTTATTTATATACTTTATACTTACAGTTATGTAAGGAAAAATCCTAGAAAGTATTTTTAACTGAACATTATACAATTAATTAAAAGGTGTCAGAAGGATGCAAAGTGGCTTTAGATAGTTATAATTTATAGAAAAGATGAATCACAAAACATTAGATGTCATCATTTTCCAGTCTCTGCATCTCATCTTGTCCCGCTTGTCCTAGGTGAGATAAAAGCTTGCTATAGGCTTTCCTGTTAAAGAAAAAAAGGCAATCTATTATCTTTTTTGTATTATTTTTCATTTACTTTTTAATTGAACCTGCCTGAATGTCTGTACACACCACCATATAACCAATGTGATTAAAGTACTTTGATTCTTTAGCAAAATTTGGGACTTATGAATTCTGAGTGCTGGCCCCTCTAAAACAATCTCTTTAGGAACTACAGGTTTATTGCCACAGTGTTGTATTACTCTAAATAGTTCAAGCACTACTCTCAATTGGACTATAAACCTATAAAATAAAAGCCCTATTATCTATTTTTGACCAAAAAACATATTACCTAATTGGGTCACTCAGCTTCTTAACTGGATACACATGATATAGTTGATTCAGTAAATTAAGCACCCCTCAAAAGACTGATTTGCCACCATGGATTTTATACAAAAACAAGACACCTGAGGCTCTGAAATCCACTACCCAATGAGGAATACAATGTGTTTTAAGCAATGACAGCACTCCTGAAATACATAGCTTCCTAAGGTGGTCACTTTGAAAAAAAGAAAAAAAAAAAACAATATGTGAATGGATGTATCATAGTACTAAGACATTTTTCAACTCAATACACCCAAAATTTAAGGGAATAAGAAAACAAGCCATTTGTAGAAAATGAATCTGGATTTTATAATCATTGCCCAAAAGAATGTAATCAAATTATCAAACATACCTTTGTTTGCTATTTCTGCCAAGGCCCCATTTCCGCTCTGAATCCTTCAGAGATTGAGTGAGGGTAGAAATCAAGTGAATAACAACCTGCTGGTCCAATACTGCTACTGTTTCTAAAATGCTGTAAATTTGATAATCGTATTTCATACCATAATCCTGGATAAAATTCCTGAAAGTAAATCAAGTTATTTAGAATTACTTTTGGGGCAATTCATTGGGCTGGCAACTATATAGCAACCAGCTATAACCGGAACACAAAAAAGATCATTTATGTAAGATTACCTTAAGAATCTAGGGGTCATACGAAGACTATTTATAACACTTAAAAATGAAGAACAGAAATGGCTTATTTCAGTGTGAGCCAAGAAAAGAGTGATAAGAGTTGGAATCTCAAGAGGGAGCATAAGGGGGAAAAAAAATCGAAGCCCAGGGACTTTTTGTTGTTATAGTCTACATGTTGAAATCTGGGTGGTAACGACGTGGAAGAGACTAAGACAGAAATAAACGAGTTTGGTTTCCTAAATCATTTTCAGTTCTTCATATCTTTAGATAAATTGACAATATCTTTATTGGAAAATATTGGAAAGCAAGTTATTTGCAATATATTTTTATATTCCTTAACTGAAGAAGAGCCTTTAGATCTATAAGAGGCCTTTATAAATAAGCATTACATATTTTAACCTTAAAATTTTCACTTCCCCAAAATAAAAGCCACTTAGCTTAATAAATTATACATTAATATGCATTCTTTATTCATACAGAATCCTTTCTTCCCTTTTAAGGTTTTACAGTTTTCACAAATCTATCATTTATTTCAAGTGATCATAATTTAAATAAACTGTAAACACTTGACAAGTGCTAATTACACGATGAGAACAAAAATAGAGAAATCAAAGATCCAACATAGATGAAGAAAATGACCCCAAATTATTTATCATGGTAGTGCTAGGGTAGAGATATGTATAATAAAGGTAAAGTGGTAGAAACTGTGAGAATACTTAAAAATACTGCCCTACAGAAAACACAAGACAAAGGAAGCAAGGCAGAAAATAGTTCCTCAAGTTTCACTGTTAGTCTTGTGAACAAACAACAGATCTACTCCTCAAAGTCTATGCCTCACAAATGAAACAACAGAGCTTTCTGGGTCAACAGGGTCTAAAGCAAGTCAGAAACCCATGACATGTGCTTCAACACAGGATCCTGAGTAAATAAACGTTTAGCAGCTCTGAAGGCCTGTGCTCCTGTCATCATGACCCACATTTCTTATTTTTTCTCTTAAATATATGCAAGAGTTTCCTTACTAAACACTCAGGTAATTTTGAGTCAGCTCGCTTATCTTTCTCCCTGGTACATTTACTTTTTTAATAACACAACGCAGTGTAACAAAACTACTGCCCAAAATATAATAATTGAAATACTATAAACAAGTAGTAATGCATTATGTTTTGGATAATTAGTTATTTAAAAAACATGCTGGCTGTCAAAAGGCTGGCAAGAGTCTCCTTGCCAGTTGGCATATTTTCCAGTTACCTAAACACCGAAGTCAGCTGAGCGGCAGGTTCTCCTTCTGACCCCTCTTGGCAGGCTTTTACTATGTATTGCAGGTTGTCTGTGGCTAGCCTTTTAACTAGGAGGAAAAATTATAGCGTTATACATTTTGTCTGAATTGACCATCTGGATCCTCATTTTTATAAACACTCTTGATTTAGAAAAATATGTTGTTTTCTTAAAGTATATATATGCTTTCTTGTTATTTCTCAAAATAAAATAGTTATGAATTTTTGTTTTGTTCAAAAGTATATTTCCCGATCTCCCTCTTATATTAAGAAAATATAAAAAGCTCAAGTCTATTTTTTATGTTATAACTGAAAAAATACATGTGAAGATACATCTTTCTCTTAGAAAAGAGCCCATGTTCAAAAACACAATACCATACCAATCCTGCAAGCACTGTTACATACTGGCAAAAGACAGCATTTAATAATTCAGCAGACTTACAGATTATTTTTTAAAATTCATAAGCATATTCCTCCCAGTACCAAATATATATGTAGCAAATTAGAATCCAGAACTTGTCTTCCTTTAAAATTAATCAAAAATAATATACACACAAATATCTGTATATAAACTATTTTTGATGCTACCTTCCTTTCAAACGACAGCAAAATTACAAAAAGAACATTTGTATTCTTTAAATATTCAACCAAATCCTTTAAAATTGTGCACTTGTACATAAAAATGAAAAAAAGTCAAGAAAGAATTTAAAATATTTAACATGTTCCAAATGCTATTAAATTTTTGTTGTGTTGTTTTTGGCCCATTAAATATAAGTTAGCTGGCGGGGAAAGTGCCTTCTCTAAGAATAAAAATATTTTCAGAAAGTGTAATCCATTATAGCAGGAGAAGACATAGATGCACATGTACTTAAATTAATATTTAGTACATGTTTTTCATGACATGAATATAAGTAGATAAAGAAGATACAGCATACTTGTCTTTATTGAGAAATTAACTTCTCATGTTAGATACAATTCTAGAGAATATATCTGGCTCTTTTTAAAAGACATTTTCTTGAAAAACCCCAAAAGCTCTTTGATGGAAAAAGTACCAGAACCTGAAGAAATAGCCTTCATAGCATATGAGTAGTTAGCACAATTTTTTTAATGTCAGCTTTATTGAGGTATAATTCAATATCATAAAAACCAACCTTTTAAAATATAAGTCATTGGTTTTTAGTATATTCACAGTTATGAAGCTGTCATCACTATCTAATTCATAACAATTTCATCACTTCCCCCAAAACCTCATATCCATTAGCAGTCATTCTCCATTTTCTTCCTCCTCCAGTCCCTGGTAATCACTAATCTACTTTCTGTCCTTATGGATTTGACTCTTGGGAAATTTCATATAAACAGAATCATGGACCATCTAGTCTTCTGTGACTGCCTCCTTTGTCTTAGCATGTTTTAAAGTTTACCTACATTGTAGAATGCATCAACACTTCCTTTTGACAGCCAAATAATATTCCACAGTATGGATAAATCTATTATTTATACATTCATTAATTGATGGACATTTGAGTTGTTTTCATTTTACTATTACAAATAATGCTGCTCTGAATATTAGTGTACGGAGTTTATTTAAAAAATATTTGCTATTTTTGTTTATTTCTTTAATTGCACTGAGCTTTTTTTTAAAACTGGGTAATCTTTTCAAAGTTTTTTAGCTTTATTGTCATAGTATTCATAATTCTCATAGTATACAATTCACCCACTTAACATGTACAATTCAATAGTTTTTTTTATATATTCACAGAATTATGCAACCATTACAAGGCAATTTTAGAATATATCTTTACCTTGGAAAGAAACCCCACACCCTTTAGATATCATTCTCCATCCTCTGATATCACTCCCTATCTTCCTAAGCAACTAGTAATTTACTTTCTTTCTCTATAAATATAACTATTCTGGACATTTCATATATTGAAATCATAAAACATGTGGTCTTTTGACACTGGCTTCTTCCATTTAGAATCATGTTTATTACAAAGTTCATCCGTGTTGTGGCATATACCAGTACTTTGCTCCTTACTTACAGCTAAATAATATTCTATTGTATGACTAGATTACATTTTAAAACTCCATCAGGTGATGGGCAGTCTACCTTTTGGCTTTTAGGAATAACATTGGCACAGACATTAATGTACAGTTTCTGTGTGGACATCTATTTTCATTATCTTGGGTATATATCTAGAAGTGGCAATGCTAGGTCACATGGTTATTCTGTTTAACCATTTGACAAACTACCAGATTGTTTTCCCAGGTGGCTACACCACTTTACATTCTCAACAGTAGTATATGAGGGTTCTGATTTCTTCACCTTCTCGCCAAACCTTGTTATTATCTGACCTTTTTTATTATACCCAATCTAGTGAGTATGAAGTGGTGGTATCTCATTGTGTTTTTGATTTCCATTTCTCTGATGAATAATAATGTTGAGTACTTTTTCAGGCGTTTATTAGCCATTTGTTTACATTCTTTGGAGAAATGTCTATTTAAATCATTTTCCTATTTTTAATTATTTGTCTTTTATTATTGAGTTATAATAATTCTTTATATATTGTAGAAACAAGTTCCTTATCATATAAATTACTTGCAAACAAAACATTTTCTCCCATTGTCATCTTTTCACTTTGATAGTGTCCTTTGAAGCACAAAGATTTTCATTTTAATTAAATCCAACTTTCTCTTTTGTGGCTCATGCTTTTAGTGTCATATCTAACAATTCACTACTAAATCCAAAGTCATTAAGATTTACTCCAATGCTTTCTTCTGAGAGTTTTATGGTTTTACCTCTGATATTTAGGTCTACTTTAAGTTTTGTATACAGTGTGAAGGTATACATTTATTCTTTTACATGTGGCTATCCATGTGACCCAGCACATTTTGTTGAAAAGACTATTTTCCCCTTATTAAATCATCTTGGCACCTTTGTCAAAAACAAAACAAAAACCATAGACACATAGATTTATTTCTAGATGCTCAACTGTATCCCATTGATATGTTCATCTTTATGGTAGTACTACATTGTCATGATTATTGTTGCTTTGTACTAAGTTTTGTAATTGGAAAGTGTGAGTCTTCCAACTTCTTTCTTTTCAAGATTGTTTTGGCTATCTAGGTGTTTTGCAATTCCATATGAATTATAGAATTGGCTTGTCAATTTCTACAAAGAAGTCTGCTGGGATTCTGGTAGGAGTTGCACTGAATTTATAGATCAATTTGAAGAAATAATCTGAACAAACAGAAAACTATTCCTAGATGCATCAGAGAATTGAGGTAATAGGACAAACTGCTGCCCCCAAATCTGAGCATACAACAATTTGTCAAATTCAGTTTAAATATTTCTACTGGTATCAGCTCCAGCAGCAGGCTTCTGGTCCTGGTAAGCTCTCTTCAGTTTTAATTAATCTGACAGCTTTTTGTCCAAAATAATAATAGCAACAAGTATGTGGTGATTATATCTTATGGATAAGTGAAATGAATGACGAAATGTTATGAGAGACAGGAGAAAGGAATTGGAAGTATTTTGTTAAAGGTAACCTGCACTACCATGAAGGAATATATATAGAATATAGTGTTATTTGAAAGTGAACTTGGATTAAATATATACTACAAATTCTGGGGCAACCATTAAAAATACAAAATTTAAAGAGTATCTTTGATGTGCTAATAGAGGAAAGAAAATGGAATCATAATGTGCTCAATTAAAACGTTAAGAGGGCAGAAAAAGAGTAGAATATTAAAAATATCAAGAGCAATAAACAGAAAAGTTACACATAGTAGATATTAATCCAACAATACCAATAATCGC
>NW_011888839.1:8678189-8682354 GCF_000151845.1 Pteropus vampyrus | reverse complement strand
GGACTTGGTAAGTCATTTAGTAACACTTTCTATAATTTCACAAATGTCCTTTTAAACACTGAGACTACAAGGAGAGTCAGAGAGAATTTTCTCCGAGACAAGCATACAAATCTGTGTTTAATACTGCTCCCTCAAGGTGTGGATGAAAAAGGGGCCACATGCTAAATCTGACAATCTCAAGGGAGACCAGCATGGTCTCAGCAGTTGAAATTAAATACATAGAATGGTCTGAACATAAAAATTCCTAACTAAAGCAGGTCATGGTGGGTAGTCACATCCTAAGCCTGTAGCTTTCCTGACAAAGGTCAATTTTTATCTTAAGTAATCCTATTATCTTTTTGCGTCTAACATAACATCATACCTTTAGAATGTCAGAGTAATCCCTTTTTTCCATACCCCTCAGTGTACAAACCCACTGCACTAGAGCTGGAGACCACAGAGCCCCCTGTGGTTATCTTGTCCTAGGTATACCATCTCTATGTGCTGTAAATGTTGATTAACTTTCCTGTACCCATCAATGTAAAAAGTATGTATCCCTCCGTTTTACTTTTTATTTAATCCCAAAGACTTCTCCCCTTTGCTTTCTCCTGCCCACTTAATCTCCCACCAACTGATTTTACGTAACAATCTTTATGTCTCCTCCTGCAGTACAGCCCACTAGTTTACACTGAGTCAATTACCGAGGGGGAAACCCTGGTTTGTCTTTCTACCAATGGACTGAGACCTGCCCCCTCCAATTAGAACTGCACATTTGGAAACCTCATTTGCATAAACCTGGAAACTTTATAACGGATGGCCTCCACTTTGTTTTGGTGGGGGACACTTTAGGTTATTATCTAAATCTGTGTCTTCCAGGCTACAGTTCCGTCTGCTCAAATAAATGCTTTTTATTCTTTATTGCAGTCTAAAATTGATTTCGGTTTACACTAGAAATGAGCAGTAAAATTCACCTTCCAAACCCTGGTCTCCTTCATAATAAATACTATCATCATCAAAATAAGAAGCTAGCTAAAATTTTATATTATCTACTCTGTCTCAAGAAATTTTGTTTTGTACAAACTTTCACTGAAGTGAAAAGTATGCATAAGTTTTCAATGAGGCAAAAAATTTCTAAAGAGTATGGGGTCCATCTGGGTATTCTTCAGTGAAAGGATGGTGCTATTAAGTAAGGGTATCCTAAATTAATATACCACAACATTTTTCACAAAACCAAGCTTGGGAACAGAAAGAATATCTTAAATACTAAAATAAATAAGGATTAAAACAAAATATAGATAATTTTTCTGCGATGAAACAGAATATTTCAAAGAGCTGTTTGAGCTTTCAGCTATCACTTTGGGCACTGCCCTCAGATTCTTCAGAATACATATTGTACTCACTTTTCACAGCAGTTAGAAGTACTTAGGTATACGCATTGAAGAAGTCCTGCCCTGAACAATCACATTATAATGACACACATACATATACACACACAGCATTCTATTTACATTAAATAACTTCTTCAGGATAGAACTATGACTACTATTCTGCATATTACCAATAAGCTTATTAAAGCATGCTACTCACAGTGGGGATTAAATAAATGGTATTTTAAAGAGATCACGGGCAGTAAGGCTGAAGAGACAAAAGGAGCAGGATCAAAGGATTCTTAAGGTTTGCCCAAGAAATCAGCTTTGATATTCTAGCACAAACCTGAACAGAAGAAAGTACGCTGACCCCTCTTACCCCTCATCACTTAATATTTAATGATTTGCATTTAATACTGGAGTCAGATTGAACAAATATTCTTTAAGAGTTAACAAGTCTAATCAGAGGAAGTAGCCCTTAAGTAAACTATTTGCTTGGGGGAAGAAAGTAAACTAAATGAAACTAGACTGAAACATTTCAGTTTTTAACCATTTTATCATTCTCAACCTCAGCTATTAACCCGGAGTCTGTTCTTTAGCCATGATATATATAAACATATAAAATAACCAAATATTTTCCTAACTATTTCTTAATTTGTGAAGAGAAAAGCATAACAAACTCAAACTTACCTTGGAGTTCAGTGACCAACACCAAGCATTTTAAGATGCCAGGGAGGAGTAGTTCAACATCAGAAAGGTCTATGTTAGTTTCTTTGAAGAGTTGGAGGATGAAGGCCAGAATGGATGCTAAGCGAGGAGGGAACAAGAACCCTTTAAACTCAAAGTAGGATTTCCTGGAAAGAAGCACAACTTAAGTTTTTTCTTCTGTTTAAAGTTTCAATGGAGCAGAATCAAATGATATCTACTTTATAAATACTGGAAAATTTACCCTTCCCCCAAATTAATAGAGCACAATTTCTAAAAGTATGTATATTTCACCATGCTATCTTCTATATACATAAGATTTTACAAGCAATGACTATATATCCGATTTTGAATTTAATCAAAATCCAAATAAAAATCTAATTGCTAATCTGTTTTTTTCCTTTCTAATATAAACGTGATCTCCTCTATCAGCTCCTCAGTGATGCAACATTTTCTCAAATGTAAAATCTGCATAAAGAAATATCTCCTCACATTTGTTTATTTAGGAAGTTGGGAGGGGTCTTATTTTTCCAAATCAATAAGAGGAATTAGCTTAATAAATCTTAAGAATTAGCTTCCTACTCTAGCTTTACCTCTACCCTTCGCTTAGGAAGTAAAACAATCAGAGAAGTAATTTAGGATTTAAATTACTCTCAAAGAAGGACAAATTTTAGCATTAGAACTCAACATAGATCACAAAGATAATTTATCCAACTCACTTTTATATCTCTACCTCTTGGGACTTGCCTCAAAATAGGCGTTCAGTGTACATTTGTTAAGTGAATAAATCAAAGTGGGAATTGCTCAGTTTCTAAAAAGTCTAGACAATATGAAAAATTGTCAAATGCATGTAAATCTAAACTAGACATCCAGATATATTTGCAAAGCAATAGTAATTTGCCAAAATGAAGCACAGAAATCATTAAAAATTATAAACACCTTAAGGGCAGATACTATGTCTTCTTCATTTCTACTCTATACAATAACATGAACAAATACTACGTATTAGAAGATTCATTCATTCTTTGAGGGCAAGAGTTTTGTCTTTTTTGTTCACTGCTGAATTCCTAATGCATAGAATAAACATTTATTGGGTACTATGGTACACCAGGTACAAGTCTAAGAACACGAATGTAAAGTTAAGTAAAATATGGTCTCTGAAAGCAAAAGGCTCAGTGTCCAGTGGAAAAGCTGGACAAGAAAAAGACTATTATAATATAGTGTGATAGGTGCTTTGAAAAATAAGCCCAGAATTCTCAGAAATTCAGAAGAAGAGCTCTAATTAAGATGGAGAAAGGCAGGAGCAGAGAAGCATAAAATGGAGAAAGACAGAGGTGGCAAACTCAATTTCTTTCCTAAGTATTAAAAACAAAACAGAACAAAACAAAAAGGAATTGTTATATTTTTGAGTCTTCAACCAGAAATCATGAGAAAAATGTTTTCACTGGTAAATAGGCAAGTCAGCTAAAGCTGCCAGGATCCTAAATAATGGGCTTTTAAACAGTTTATGACCTTAAGGATTTAATTTCACTTCAGCATTTATCATTCGGTTTGTATTAGAATTAGTTATACCATGTCTCAAACACAGTGGTAGAACACTATACAATCTTATTGGGAATTCAGAATCAAGTAAAGCAAAAATTTTACAATTCTTCAACTAAATTGTATAGAGCACATGACTTCAGAATAAGAAGCATTATGGTACAATGAAATATTAAGTGTAGGTCTTATAAAGTCTAGGTAGAATTTTGTCCAGAGGGATGACACTTTAATGGAGAAAATGGTATGAATAAAGCTGTAATGTAGGAAAATGTAAATCATTTTGGAGGAACAATAACTAAGCCAGTCTCATTAGGATTTGTATATGATGCCATGGAAAAGTTAAGTGTCATATCATGGACAGCTAAGGAGTATGGAGTTTTTTCCATAGGCAAAAAAGAGCAAATGAAGGTCTAGGGGTAGGAGACTGTCATAACAGATCAGTATTTCAGGAAAAGTAATCTGGGGACATTATTTAGGCTGTACTTAAAGAAAAGACTAGAGATAGTGAAAATAGAAAAGACACTCTAGCAATAGTCTAGGTATAAGCTGAAGAAGGAGATGAGAAAAGAAGG
>NW_011888839.1:8666378-8676894 GCF_000151845.1 Pteropus vampyrus | reverse complement strand
ATGAGGTTTTCATTTGACAGGCACTATGTGACACAGTTTATATTCATTATTTCATTTAAATTCCTCAAAAACTATTGAGTTAGTGTTACTGTAGCTTCAATTTTATAGCTGAGGAAACTGAGCTTTAGAGAAGTTAAGAGCTTGATCAAAGTCACACAGAACTCAAGATGTCGTATTACATGTCTGTTTATTGAATCCTTTCCATTTACACAGAAGTTAACAAAATATTTTCATACGGATTACAGCATTTGATACTTACAATTAAACTAATATCCTGAGAAACAGAATTTTTTTCTGCCAATGTTACTAAATATTACATATTACTAAATACAAATAATCACCAACACAACAACAAATCGTGTTCTAAAAGTTCACTTATAATTTGGTACTTTGATTCACAAAGTGTTTTTCCGGATAAATAATTAAAGATATCATTCCAACTCAAGTCTGCCAAATGGATGAATAACCAAATTTTTCAATTTACAACTTTGGAAGTTTATAAGAATTCTTATTAAATATACAATTTTTGTTTTAAGAGGGTCACATGGAACAAGCACACCAGACTCTCCTGCTGCCCACAACTCCCCTCTACCTGTCTTTGTTTATCTTTCAGCTAGTGGACACACTAAACTATGTTTTAAATGCTATTATAAATACAAAATCAAAGAGCCAACTTTAAAAGTCTTAGAAATCGTAAAAATCTGTTTATAACACTCCATCTGTTGAAAAGACTGCTTATTACCTAGTCGAAATCCATTCTCTCCTTCCTCCTCAGCTTCCCTTGCTGAAGCCCAAATTAAGCAGCACTTATTTTCAGTATCAGACACTAATGAATAACAAAGTACACCCCCAGCCCCACCCTTTCTTCTGAACGACAGATCAGTATATCCAAGTGCCTATTGGACATCATTACCTAAATATTCTCCAGCACCTCAAATTACAGCCACTGTGAAATTCTTACCTTCATCTCTTTATCTCTAGAATTTCTCACTTCCGTTAGTAGCACTACCATTTACATAAGCAGCCACTCTGGAATCTAAAAAGTGTTCTATTTTTTCTATTGCTCCACACACTCATTCAGCAAGTCTTTTTGACTGGAGCTCTTAAATATTTCTGAAAACTACCATGTGAGCTCTATACCCACTGCCTTCATTCAAAACCTTCAGATAATGAACAATTCACTGCCTTCCAAGTCTTCAATCTTACCTCCACATGGACCAACTATCTTAGATATTGCCAACGGAATCACCTTTCTAATATGTAAATGTGTTACTCCCACTTCTCTGCTCAAAATCCATCAATAGCTCCCATGTAAAAGAACAAGTCCAAACTCCTTATCATGGCATATAACGCCCTCCAGCATGTAGCTCCTTCCATTATAAGTCTCCACCCATAAGAGAATTATTTGCTTTCCCTCAGTGTCATATTTTCTTACAAAAATCAGGCCCTTTAAATGCTGCTCCCTCCGACAGAAATAGAACTTCAACTCATATCCACTCTGCTTAGACAAATAATATCTTTTTCTCTCACATCTCCTCAATTCAGTTTGGCTGACAAACAGCTGAGCCCCTAAGAAAAATATTGAGCATGCTACTAGTGTGTCTATGCTAGTCAGCCTCCTCTCTTAACTTTAAGCTTATTGAGGGTGGAGATTTTGCCTTTTCCATCTTCATTTTCAGAGGCAAATACAAAGGGAATTAAAAAATCGCTCAGCGGAATTGCCACATGTACACGTTAACAGAGAGATTACAATGTATGGTTTTTAAACCTGCAGCTAGTACTCTGTTTTAAGGTAAAGTTTCAATATTTTTTAAAAAAACTTTTAAACAACCACTATACCTGGAGATACAAAGGAAGACTCTTCTGAATTGCAGTAAACATAGGTGCAGGCAGCTCCTTCTCTTGCTGGAACACTGAATGTGGTAGCAGTAAGCAATCTATGATCCGGAATAGTAATTTTTGGGCTTTAGAGGTGGCAAAAATCTGTGCCCATGATTTAACAAGAATTCCTAACAAAGAAGAGTAATAATAGCAGTTAACAGTTTTCTTATAAATGGAAAATTTGTCATTTTACTAAAAAATTTATATTTTAAGCACATAGGAACAAATTAAAAGTAGGCAATAAGCAACATTATGAGTCAAAAGACCTATCGAGTCATGTATTTCACTAAACAGACAAATTTCAGAGTTCTGGGCCAATAGAAAAGTAAAGATTTCTTTACTACATGAAATATATTACGGTTTCGAGTCTGCATTTGATGTTAGTTAAGCTTAACAAATGAGCACTCTTTGTTTAATAAAGTAATTAAAAGCAGTTATATAATTCCCAGTAGAGTGTATTACTGCTATTGAGGCCTCCCTTTATTGAAAAAAAGAATTTAAAAGGAAATTATTAAGTGCTTGTCCAAAAAGCATAGTGGTGCATGTATCACATAAACTTTTATATTTTATTTCATCTTAGAAAGCTAAAAAGGTGATAAAATTCAGCCATTTTCATAAAACAAAGTTTAAAATTCAAGCTCTGAAGGAACATAAAAATATGCTTATAGAAGAGTATATTGATGTTTAAAAAAAAAATCCAACCAATAATCACTTCTAAGAACAACAAACAGCAACATTAATCTTCTGTTGTAAAAGGAAATACAATAATCAATCATAAAGAAACACAATGCTCACTTAGCAATATTTTAAATAATGCTGGCTTGCTCCTCACTTTTCTAGTAGGTGAGAAAACTTCAGAATGACAGCAATGTAAAAAGAACTCACATTCTAATTAACATTAATATACCCACACGAGGAACTGCCATCATCACTGACATTTGAAATGATTCATATCACTCTTAGGTGTCACACAGGTATTAACTTATAAAAAGCAAGGATCTTCCGACCAAAAATGCATCATCGACCCTTGTATTTCACCTTCTGCAATAGTTAAAATGTTTTGCTGAAGACCTTAAGTTTTATAAGTTCATAGAAGGCAAAAGTGATACATTTCACTGCTGTAACAGACCTGTACTTTTTTTAAGTTTCAACAAAGAACATTTGAGTGTGTGTAGTAGTGAAAATGCAAAGAAAGAAAATTTTTAAGTAAAAAACTTTGGGAAAGGTTTAAATATATAGTGTAGCTTTGTAAGAAAACAAGTCATTTTCCTAGCTATAAAAATATTACTTATTTACTGATGAAGGTAAAAATATATTTAAAAATTGTGGAGAACCTACCCCCACAATTGAAAGAGAGCTGCACTATGAAAGTTCTTATGTAATTACTTATTTTCTACCATATGCATATATTATGCCTTAAAAAATGAGGACTGGGATCATTACAATACATATTTTTAAAATGCATAGTTAGAAAATAACTTTGGAACATCGTTTAGGAACATTAAAAAATGCATTATGTACTATTAGCAATATTTCTAAAATTATTGGATTCCAGAAATATATTTATTTGGTATATGCCATCCCCTACAATGGAGAAGCTCTTCAACTGATGTATATCTCCAGTTTCTAATCCAGTGTCTGATACATTCTTTCTTTCTCTCTTTCTCTTTCTCTCTCTCTTTCCCTCCTTCCCTCCTTCTCTTTTTCAGTAAATGGTCTTATTTGTTTAAAATACAACATAACAATAGGAATAAAAACTTCAAAAAATATGGCCACTACCACAAGTAAATTTAAAATTTAGTATGGGCATGCTATGTACACAAATAATTATAATAAATGTCAAGCTACGAAAAATGTCATAAGGATGGATGGAGCACAATCAGGGAGATCAAGTTTACTTGGGAGTGCAGGAAGGTGAAACATTTGGGCTAGATACTAAAGGGACGTGGGTAGAATTTCAACTACAAAGACAAAAGAGGAAGAATGACCAATGAGAAAAGGATGATTAAAAGGAAAGGCATGGAAACAAAAAAGTAAAAGACATGAATAAGAAAAACCAAAAAGCTGATACAAAGAGATTACTGATAGATCAATCCTGCTTTCTCAGAAATTACTGATCTACAATTAAAACCCAGATACCTTAACCTGAAGTGTGATTTTATTAACAGTTTGCACCTTGCAAATGAACAGTAGAGGTATCCCCAGTTAGGAACTGGCAAGGTAAATAAAGCACAAAATTTCAGTGATTAAACTCTCTTTCAAGTGGATATGATACCCCAATCCTGAGTGCTTAACACAGGTTCGAGCTCTCAAAAGTATATACTTGCTATTTCTCCATTTTGTTCTAAACCTTTCTCCATATAGAAGACAATAAATTATCTGTTCCTACTTTCTAATGAATTAAATGAGCAACACTGTATCAGTATACTCTATTTCCAGTCTCCAAGGTTTAGACAAAAAGAAAGAATACAAATCTACCCACTAAATTAAAAATCAACCATGTAACAAAACAAACAAGGTCCTCAGTTCTTCATAAGGAGACTTCTGCCCTGGGTCTACATATCACCAACCCAAAAATGATTCTGCGGTCCCTGATAAAGCTATCATATGTTTTGTCAAATAAAAATGTACCCTGAAATCATACATTTAGCTTGGCAGACTAATAAACTGTAAGCTTAAATGCTGAAATACTTATTAATCTACATTTTACTATGTTAAATTTATAGTAAATTTTCACACACATTTTTCTCTAAAATTAAGATGCCTGAATTGCTACTATAGTTTTCATTATGTTCTAAATCATCCATATTTACGCATTTTCACATTCTCCTTTATCTTTCACAACAAAGAAAAAGGTTTCAGACAGGCCAAATCAGATTTATTCACATGTTTACAAGATCAAAGAAAAGAGATATAAGGTTTCGGCCACACACACACAAAAAAACAAAAAACTTAAATTCTGTATAAAAACTTCTAGGGAAATCCTTCTCATTTTCCTTTATCCAGTTCCTATTTTTGGTTAGCAACATGGTTTTAGTGAACAAAGGTATTCAAATTACTGACTTCCTAAAGCAGGATGAACTCTGTTGTTATAGAACAAGCATAGAAAAAGATTTCTTTTTGAGAGAAGAAAACAGTGCTGTGAGAAACAAGATATAAAGCATAAATATCTTTAGTGCTGTAATAAATTCTTTACTGACCTCCTTCATAACCATAAAAATAAAAGAAACTGATGGTTTTCTGGTATTTTAAATTCTAACAAAGCATAGATAAGCATTAAAAAAAATGTTCCTTTTAATTATCCAGGTATTCACAATATGAGTGATTCACAACAGGCTACTGACAGTGAATTGGTGTTGGCATATTTTCTGTAGTGATCATAACTAGTTTTAATATTAACACAAGCATAACAAGAAAAATTCTGAAGGGAGGTGGGGCAAGACAGAGATATACTTGAAAGCCAACATTTAAGCTAAATCACTCTTTCATATTATTCTTATGCTTGTATGGAGAATAGTGATTAAGCCAATGTATTAGTATATTCCTATCCATCATGATACCACAGACTCAAACTCAGAAAGTTTTAATAATGTCGGAAATACATACCCATCATCCTATATGTCAGTTGCAGCCCTGCACTGCAATTTTTTTTTCCCAAATAAGGTTTTATATATTTTAATATTTCACCAAGGTATTCTAAGGACTTTTCGACCATGGCAGATTTATCAGAAAGTTTTTGCAAATTCCCATAAGTTATACCAACAGCCTATAAATAAGGAAAAACATGATTTAGCTTTCCAAGTTTTATACAATACAGACTTTGAAATATAAAGATTAATTTTTCTCTCTCTACACACAACATACACACATCTACCTTATATTAAAGCCTTCATCTTTAACTTTCCAATTGTTCACAGCAATTAAAATGCAACTAAAAATAATCCTTTCCTTTTATGATTAAAATAAAGGTTAAAATAAGAATTTAAAAAATCAATTTGCCAATAATTATTCATACGAGATCTGACTCAGCAAAGCATTAGTAAAAATATACATGAAAGTGATATAAAAGAAGCTTAAAATCAAATCACACTGAGAGTTCCAAACATCCTGGTTTACAACTGGGAATTCGAAATCCCCAAATTTCTATAAGAAAGACTTCTTATTTCTATAAGAAGACTTTCTATAAGAAAGACTTCTATAAGAAAGATTTGGTAAGGTTACCAAATCCTTACAAGACCTCTATAAAGTTCAGCTTTGTGATGAATTTTTTCCCCTCAGAATTTTCTTTATGAGTCATTAGATGGCAGTTTAGATTTCTCAAAGGACAAAAGGATGAGGCACAAAGAGTAAAGATGGCAAAATGGGAAGGCGATAGAAAGAAATGTAAGATGAGGCTGTAAGAACAGTGAAGTGTGAAGAAGAGGAAAGGAAATAAAGAATAAGTTGAGGAAGGGTGACAATAAGCAAGAGGTGAGAAGTTACAAAAAGAATCAAGAGAACTGGCTAGAGATGGGTTAAGACGGTTTGAGATGAGCAGTAAAGTTTTTAAACCATTACTGGGAACTTACAGTGGGCTTCAGTGACCTAAACTGGACACAATGGCAGCAATATATAGTTATGTAATGTTTTTTTACTGCAGCTCTCAGCAGATAAGTCAAGGAGAGAAAGTAAGTGGTTGTACCAAATCAAGGTTGAGAGATTGTAGGTATAACCGAAAGACAAGGATGGAAGACTGTGAGGGTGTTGGTAGGGGCAGCTGACGTGAGGCCCCCATGGGGTATGATTAAGGTGGATAGGGAATGAAGTGAGGCCTTGAGAGGATGTTGCACTTGGAGAAAAGGGAGTGGAAAGTCATGATGATGTCAGTCAAACAGCTGGAGGGGGACAGGTGGTAAATAGTCAAAAGAGCTTTCAGATGCTCCAAGAGATGCCGTGGCTCAAGGATTAGTCATGGAAGTGGGAGGATTAAACAGTAAAAGTAAAGATTATTGAAAGACTACTGGAGAAGTTTTGAAACAGAGGCTTCAGGTAAATTATCCAAGGTGATATTAAAGTTAGCCATGTTGAAAATAA
The DNA here is from genome assembly GCF_000151845.1 of Pteropus vampyrus. NCBI lineage: Eukaryota > Metazoa > Chordata > Mammalia > Chiroptera > Pteropodidae > Pteropus > Pteropus vampyrus. The sequence continues at coordinate 8,669,940 of NW_011888839.1, read as the reverse complement.
AATGTGGGATGGAGGAAAAGATAAGAAACTTAGTGAACTTAAGGGACTGTGAGATAAACGGATGAGAACAACAAGAGATATACTTGGTGAATCCTGTTTTTGATTTAGCTCTCTGCCCTTGGTTCTCTACACTCTTTTCCCTAGACCAGAAGTTTTCAAACTTTTTGTCCCAGTTCCCTTTCATACTCTTAAAAATTGAGAAACTTAAAGAGCTTACTATTATGTCTATTGATATTTACCATATGAAAAATTGAGAAAAATTTAAATTATTTAAATTTATTTAAAAATAATAAACATTACATGTTAATGTAACATATTTTTAGTGAAAAATAACTATTTTCCAAAACAAAAAAAAAACACTTAATGAGAAGTGGCTTTTAAAAACATTTTTCCAAATCTCTTTAACATCTGGTTTAATAAGACAGCTAGATTCTCATAACTACTTCTGTATACACTCTCTCCTCGCAATATGTTGCAAATGAAACATTTTAGTATCACAAATATATGTAGCTGAAAGAGGAAGAAGTGTTTTAATACATTTTTCCGATAACTGTGGAAATTCCTCTTTGATATTATGCCAAAACTTGACAAGTAGTAGTCCTTAAAGGTTAGTTGTAATATGGAATCCCAAAACCATATCAATGAACATTTTGTACTCTATTAAATTGGTCTACCTTGCTCAGTGAATTTTATACCCACGCATGCTTTTTAAAAAGCCTGTATTGGTCATTTGGAAAATTTTGGTTCACTGGGTTATGCAGCTTCCCAATCAATGCTGACACATTTCATTATCCATATTAAAACAATCATATTGGTTAATACCCCACCACTGTCATCTGAAAAGTCTTTAAGTATCAAGAAGCTTTCAAGCTCATGATTACAAATATGTTTTCCAAAATTCTAATTTTTTTAAAAGCTCAAATTATGTCATTAGCAACAACTGCCATCAGTTGTCTTCTTTGAAGTGACAGGCTCATTTCACTCATTTTTGAGAAAACGTCTGCCAAATACCTAAGTCTGAATAACCATACGTTGTCGGTTCTTTCAGGATAAAAGCAGTCAGTTCATCAGCTTGCAACTCAAATGATCACATAAGAGGTTTTTATTTAGACAACCATTCAGCTTTGGTATACAGCAAAAGTGCTTCATGTATACTTCCTATTGTTCTCACAGAATTAAAAGGACCGGAACTCGAGTCAAAAATCTAATAATTTTTACTGGTTCTTTAAGGACATTCTTAAATAAAACTGGCTTTTATTTTTCTCTTATGATTGCATGAAAATTATCATGACTGCCAGTATATTCTTGGGCCATAGTGTTGATTCGTGCTAAAGCTTTTGCACTATTTGTGCAAATATCAATATATTTTTGAGCTTGTAGAACTCCTGAAAAGGTATCAGTAATTCCCCAGAGGTCTATGAAACACATTTTTGAGAACCAGTGCCCTAGATCTCAGTATTTCTCCAACGAGCCTTAACCTCCTGAGACTATTTCTCAGTGCCTTGACAATCACTAAATACATGTCATACTATCATTCCATGCAGAAAAGAATTAACATAGCAGGCCCAAGACTGCTCTTCTTAAAGAGACCTACTTGAAAGGTTGGCCTTTGGCTGATGTTTTGGGACCTTAGTTTTCCCACTATTTCCTGATAAGAATGGCTCACTGAGCCTAAATTGTTTGTGCAAACAATATAGTTTATGCTGAGCACCTTCTTCCCTTCTGGGAGTCTGGAATCTTGTAGGTGGCTAGGCAAAGACAATCTATGTGACCAGTCCCCATTAAAAACCTTGGACACTGAATTGCTAATGGGCTTCCCTGGTAGACATTTCACATGTGTTGTCATAATTCCTTGCTGGAAGAATTAAGCACGCCCAGTGTAACATCTGGGAGAGGCCTGGTTTCTCCAGACTTCACCCATGCACCTTTTTTCTCTTTGCTGACGGTGCTGTGAATCCTTTCACTGTAATAAATCATAGCTATGAGTACATCTATATGCTGAGTTCTGTGAGTCCTCCTAGTGAATCTTAGCACCTGGTATGATCTTTGGGGACGCCTGATAAAACCTCAAATCAAACAAGTTTAAAAGTGAACATCTTACCTACTTCTCCCCGACCCTAAATCATGATATTCCTATTTCTCCTTAAAAAATCATCATGCTTCTAGTTATAGTATTTATTTCATACATGTTAAAAAATTCCACAATTCGATTTTCTATTTCTTCTAAATCTCCTTATTTTCTGGCCAGTAGGTCTCCCAAACCTTTAATCTATTCTACTGTTACTAATTTTCCTAAAAGTCATTTAATCAAATCAGACCTACTTAAAAATGTATAAAGGCTTCACACTGTTCACAAGATAAAATCCAAACTCCTTATACTAAGATGCTCTGAATTCTTAACCTACTGATTGATCTATCAATTGGCACTTAGCATGTACGGTCTTATATTATTATTTAAACCTCTTTATATATCTTGTATTCTCAGACAAGTAAAAGTTCTTTATGATCAAGGACTACTTCTTTTGGTTCTTCAAATCCCTAAGAAATCCCAACATAACACTATCTAGCATTTAGTAAACACCTATTATTTACTGATTGATGAAAGAATAATTAGTATGGACTGGATTAAATTAAAAGAGCCTTTGAAAGCGATCAGTGAAATGCATGACTTCTACCTCCCTTTCTGGTTCAGGATGGCTCCTTGCATAGGTGGTTAATTAATTATAGGTTGAGAGCCAATCAACAACTAAATATAAGGCTCAAAAGAAATGTGTATTTTTACGTATGCATATCCTATTACTAAATTTTTTAAGATTTATGTGACATCTCTAATTGTTATACAGTTGTATTTTAACTTAATGGAAACCAATGGAAGAATTTACATTTATGAAAAGAGCTTATGGGCTGTAATTATTTTCAATGCAGTTAATACCAACTGCTTCGAGGGAAAATAAACCAACTTTTACTGCGAATAGCTTAGATAACCACAAATGCAAACACATTAACAACCTAAAGTAGGCTGTAAAGCAAAGACTATCATATAAGATTGATTCCTACAAAATTAATAATTGAAAATAAAATGTTGAATGAGAATATTTATTATGAAGACAAAACAAATGGATTGAATTTTAAAGTGCCAATTACGCTATCATATGAAATAGTTGATGCTTATGCTAAATAGAATAAAATTTTACTATAAAATGTACAGTTTGCTACAGGATGGTAAACATTAAGTTGGAAGTATTACAAACCATATACAAGGAAATTTAGTTCTCAAGTACCTGAAGGATACTGTTATCCAGCAATTTCAGAAATAAGATATTCCTACAATTTAGGTCAGCCTTAGTGTAAGGCTTTTATGTAGCATTCTTTACTCTTATTTCTTATTACATGTAATTTTTCTGCTATCCTTAAGAGTGAATTGTACTATACCTTAGATTCACATTTTTATTCCTCCAAAATTTTATAATTTCGGGAACCCCATTTTATGATTCAATTTTAAAAATTCCTTTTATAGAGAAACACTGTGAACATTTCAAATTTTTCTGAAAAATTATCATAA
>NW_011888839.1:8652758-8665478 GCF_000151845.1 Pteropus vampyrus | reverse complement strand
AAAATTTTAAACATATTTAGCTATCTAGAAAGCAAGATGCTTGCAATACTTACCAACTGCCTGTTCAGGGTTCATATCAATTAATAAATCATCAGGTTCGTAGAGATTTTTAAAGTACATTTGCAAAATGCAACGGATCCATGATCTTATAGTTAAGGTTTGAAAAGATACAGAGCCTGAACAAGAAAGTGCTTCACATAACATGCTGTAAAGATAAATTGATGGATATTAAAAACAAAAACAAAACCCAACAATAAGTTCCCTGAATATAAAGACTAAGAAATAAAGAAAAACATTCTAACATCCTCACTTCTTGGCCTCACTTATTTTACAAACACAACTAATACAGACATGCATTGCTGAAAATCAACACTACAGACACATACAAAAAGATATTTTAGATAAATATTTTTGCTTTCATTTGTAATGTTTAATTTTTAATTTTTTTTCCACTGATGGCATATGTGTTGGGTTTATGCTAAGGGAAAGAGGTAAGGAAGAATATGGTTAAAGGAGGGAAAGCAAAGAAGGGGTTTGATGAGATAAGAATGAAGAAAATGGCAAGTGCTATAAAAAACAGTAGCCGTTAGAGTAAACAGAGTAGCGGTCATGACTATGTATATAAGAAAAAAGTTAAAGACAAAGAGTATTTCTGTGTGGATCTCCTGACTAATCCCATGCCCATCATCCCTTCCTTTCCTGCTCCCCCACCACACAGGCAGTCATCATTAAAGAATTCCAAAATAAAATCTGACAGAAATTTTAAAAATTTTATTCTACAAAGCCCAAGGCCTGGCTAATTTGATTTCTAGTCATTTTATAAGTGGGGGTAGAAAAAATGAGGATGGTCTTATGCTAACTATACAGTGTTATGCAAAGTCAGAAATTTAAAAAATATATATATACGTAATTCCAGAAACACTGTTTTGAATTACTTTGAATATAAATTATCATAAGAATACACAATACAGAAGCACTTCAATTGGTCATTTATTATCCATGAAATCTTCCCAAAGCTATTTAACATCTCTGCACTTCTTCAACTGTTACAAAATAATACACTAATATTATTCTAAGACTAAAATAATTTCAGATAATTTCAGCAAGTGTTTAAAATATATTATATGTTAGTTGTTATTACAGAATTTACAAGCTAGAAAGGATCCTAAAAGTAATCCAATTGAAGTTGAACTCTTTTACTTTACAACTGAAAGCCAACGAGAAAATGTCTTAATGACTGTTTAATGAACTTCCTTATGAGAAAACCTCACTAACTTCACTACACTTAGTCTCTTAGGTTTGTATATTTATTTTACTTTCCCTCATCTTAATATTCTTATTCAGATCTTCCTGATTACACAATTTCTACTTTAACTTTATTGTATATTTTTTCTATTCAGGTTCCTCAGATCTCTTATGTAATGTGGCAAGAGGTACCTATAGATAAGGAAACCAATGTCCAGGGTAGTCAAGTAAGTGTCTTGTTAATGATCACCCAAGTTGAGAGTCAAATCTTTAAAAATCTAACTGTAAAAAGGAAAGCTATCATTAAATAAAATTTCAATAACATACTAATGTCTTATGGATTCAGATATTAACTGCATAATTTCTTTCACAATGGTGAGTGTAGAAAGGTCATTTAAGGAATGACCTTTCAGGGAATATGGTATTTCTACAAAAACGGTTTTGAAAAAGGGCTTAAGCAGCAACATTAAAAAAAAAAAAAAAAAGGCAGACCACAAAACCTGTTAGCTTTCCTACAACTGGAAAGATGCTGAAACTGCCAAAAATGAGACTATAAACTGCCAAAATGAGACTGGTAAAGACCAGTTTCTTTTGTGAAAATTCTTACCTTCGTAGTGTAGGGATCTATCATGGGTTCACATTATTATGCATACCTGAAAGAAAATCACTTACCTATTTTGGAGGAAATGACTTAAATATCTTGCTACAACTTGGGGACAGATAATATCATCCCAACCAAAAAGTTGTATCATTGATAGAACTGGCTGAGGCTGAAGATCTGATGGAGCTGTGCTAGGCATGTCCATTGCAAGCAAAGTAAAATCTAGATTTAAAATGTAAGAAACTTATAGTGAGAAAATTTTTAAAATTTCGCCTCCAAAAGTTATATCATAAAAAAAATTCAACACTCAATAATAAAATGTCACATTTAGAAACATAGAACCAACGAAGTGCTGAAACTAAATTCACATTGTCAAAAAGAATTTCTGTGATCATACAGATCTCCAAGAAAAGGTCGAGAATAACCTATCCCATCAGCATTATTGTTATTAATCTATAATGGCTACCTCAAATTGCAAATTCTAAACCTGATGTCTCTAATGTGCCTTCCTCATTTAAAAAACTCATATTAAAAATTTACCTGCCACCTGCCACAATTGAAGGGTTCACTCTCGCCTTAGACATTAGACATTCTCTTTTATTAAACAGCGATTTCCTACAATGACTCTATGACACTTCACTTCCTTCAGAACCCACTAAGCCTAGGAACAAGAGTTCCTTAGTTAACCATGTTAAACAAATGCAATTTATGACTACAAACTTTAAGTGGGCCCTTAGAGCTTGCCAACATTCCTACCACATTTCTCTAGTCCATTCAGGCTTTTATTCTCCCAGAGGACTACTGCATACCTTCCCTCCTCTCTGTCATCGGCCAGCACCTCTTCCCCATTTTCACATCCAGTTAACGCCTTAGTTACTACTTCACAGAAAAATGAGAAATATCAGAAGAGAACAAGTTCCTGCCACATCTACCCAGCCACCTCTACCTGGGCCCATTTACTCTGCCTTCTCTTCTGTTATCAAGATGATGTGAGGCCAAGTCCTCTACAGAATCCCATTTCTCCTGGGCATTGAAACATAAGTGGCACTCCTGCATCATCAATTTTCCCCTCACTTTAAAATATCCGTCAGCATTATAAACATGCTGAAATTTCTCCCATGTTATTAAAAAAAAAAAGTCTCTTTGACTTCACTTCCCACTCTAGCTAACATTTCCATTTTTCTAATTTTCTTAAACAGTGATAACCAAGAAGATTTATCTATGTTTGCAGCCTGCAATTCCTCTTCTCACATTTTCTCTTGAATCATCTCCAGTCAAACCTTCTACCATTACACTAAAACTGCTCTTCAAGGTCACGAGTGACCTTCCCCTTGCTCAATACAACGATCAATTCTCAGGCCTCATCTTACTTGACCCAGTAACAGCATGTGAATTGTTGATCACTTCTTCCTTAAAATGGTCTGTCATTTGATTTCCAGGGCACCACACTTTCTTGGTTTTCTTCTTACCTCACTGACACTCCTTTCTTGGTTTCTCTTTACCCTACAAATCTGAACATGAGATATCCTAGAGCCTAGTCCTCAAATTTCTCTTCTCACCAATACTTACTCTATTGGCGATCTCATCCAGTTCAAAGTTTTCAAATTTAAATCTCTAGCTTGGACAGCTCCCCTGAACGCTATGCTCATTATCCATGTACCTACTTAACATCTCTACTTGGATTTTAATGAATATCTAAAAAAACATGTCCAATTATCAAAATCGCAGTCTTTCCTCATAAAATTTACTCATGCTACAATTCCTCTTCTCAGCAAATGGGATTCTCTATTTATTTTCCTTACTATGCCTTACTCACTTAGAAAATTCTCTCCTTTGAACTGGGAATCTAAACACTTTTCACCACCTCTGCTGCTACCACTTCAGCCTAAGCTGTTCATTTCTGAATTGTTGCAATAGTTCCCTAATTGGCTTTCCTGCTTCTTCCTCTAGCCTTCCTATAGTCTATTCTCAGTCTAGCAGCCAGAATGCTATTACTCATCTGCTCAAAACTTTTTAACAGCAACATTTTAAAAAAAAGGCAGAACACAAACTAGCTCTCCATTACCTACTGATCATCTCTCTCCCTAACTTACACCACACGAGCTTTTATAGCTTCCTTGTAGTTCTTCAAATACACCAGATTTGCTCTTGCCTCTGGACTTCTGCATAGCATTGGTCTCTCACCTCCTTTAGGTTTGCTCAAATGGTACTTACACAGGTCTTCCTGAATACTCTATTTAAAATTAAAATCTGCCTCTGGCCTTTCCTATCCTCTTCTACATTTTTATTTTTCTTCACAGCACCTACTACCATATAACGTATTACACATTTGACTTATTTATTTATTGTTTTCCCCCCGCAATAGACTATAAGCTCCATGAGGATATGTAGCTCATGTATGAGAAAAAGAATGGCAGTCCTTTCTGCTACTGGTATTTCCTTAATGGCAATAAAAGTAGATATTCAATGCCTATTTTTTTTAATGTAGGAAATTTTTCTCTCCTAACCTATCTTTATTTCAAAACAAACCTGAAACACATACATTCTTTGCTTAATACTTACACAGCACTAACTTTCAGCACCTAGGACAGCACTGACTAAAGTTATGTGTTATCATTTTTATGCACTGGGAGTTGGGATGGTGAATAGAAGAAAAATAAGTCATATTGGCTACTAATGACTGCTTTGGTTACACTAATTGAATATCAATATTTATTTTCATAGACATTACAGTAGTTGGAAAATGTTGTCCTGTCATAATTCTTCAATCTATTACTATATGGTTTTAATTATGAAAGTGCTACTAGAAATCAAGATCTTTTAAAATTTATATCATTCAATTTCTCATGTGGTGCTTTTAGCTCAGCTTTCCTCATTCACACAAGAGTAATATAAACTTTGGTTTAGATCTTGGGTTTTTTAAAAGCATTATAATTAAATACATTAAATACTGGCATATAAATTGCATTTAAGTACATGCAGTCACCATACTGATCTCTGTCTATTCTAGTACCTCTTAACATATTTTGGGCAAAATATATTATGATAGTTATTTGAGAAAGATAATGACCTCTTCTTAGAAAACTGCACATATGCAAATATATTCAAATTCTTGCCTACAATGTCTGTGATTCAGAGTCCTTAAAGCCTAAAAACATGTCATTAGGCTAATAATCAAATTAAGTAAAAATTGCAGCCTAAAATAGAAGCTAGTAAAATTCAGAACAGTAACAGTCTATATATTTGATGTCGCTCTGGTCTCATCTGTTTGGGGCTGAAAGGGAATTCCTGCTACATTTTTTCGCTCTTTATACCAGTAATTTCATCTTATACCTAGATATCTACACATATAATCTGAAAATAAACTACTTGGACTATAAGAAATCAAACATTACTTTCTAAATATTGCATGCAAAAGTTTATGTGCATTCAATATCTTTTAAGATTGAAAACCATCTTTCATTTTTATCCAATAATCATTTAATTTTTACCTTTATTAAGAGGAAAATAATAAACAAGCCAAAGTATATTAAAATATATAATTCTTTTAGTCTTCCTGGTTGTCAAAATATTTATTACAACTGTAATAAAATAAGAGTTTTTTACCAAGCAAACAGAAGAAAAAACTGACGAGAGTCTGCAAAATGAGAAACAAATTACAAAGCTGACCTGCAGCTGCATCCGCAAGCTGTGGGAGAGGCACTATTTGTGACATTCTCTGACTCTTCAAAAATGAAAAGAAATGCCTCCACAGTGCACTGGCAACTGCAGCAAGGTGGCGCTCTTTAGCTGGTAATGAAGACTGCGCAACTAGGTCCACGTTTTCCTTTTGAAGCTCCTGACACAATTGTTGATGCATAGTCCTAAAAAGAGATAAAAATATAGCTAACACCCAACAAATGCTTACAAAAATCTTTTTTAAATACATTTAAGGCTTTTAACATTTATATCGTATGAAAACTGAAGGACCATTTTATATAATTAAAACCTTTATGCTAAGACATTATGCATTTCTGGTTATTTGATGGATGAATGATGGCATATTAAGCACCATAAAGTTAATGTTAATTACTAATGTCAACCATTAATTATATGCTTTTTAATATGTCAGATCCAAATGAGAAACAGGCAGCTCCAGAATGAAGGTCTGCATTTTGCAACTCACTATGACAAGTGATTTTACTTACAATCTAGACATTAAAACAATTTTTTAAACCATTTTCTCCTGAAAGCTTTAGGACATTGATGTATCAAGAGGAAAGTGAGTATATCTGGCTTATGTGTGGTATTTTAAATTAAAATATTTTCCTTGTTTAGAAAAGACAGAGACCTTGTGCTGGCATATATAAAGTGTGACAGATACAATCTTAGCACGTTGGTCCGAAAAGATCCATAGTCATTTTCACATAGAACACAACAATAAACAAGAAAAAGTTATTCTCCATAAAATACTAAAATATGAATTCAATACTGCTTCAAACTGATTCATCATTTGCTCACTTTTTTTTTCCAACTGAAAAATTTAGACATCTCTAGATCTTAACAGAAATAATGGAGGGGAAAATACAGCTTTTACAGTGATCTGGATAGAAGGCATTTATGCAATATGCCTAGCAATTAATAATATGAATATTTAAAACTAAATATTCAACCATGATATTATTCCTGTTTCTGTTTAAATTACTGCCACATCAATTGAGAGTACACACAAATACATAGATACCATCCTGAGATTTTTCTTTCTTCAATTAAAGAGAAAGCAGTGAAAAATAATCGATGGAGCTAAGGCAGAAACTTCCTTTGATTAGTAGTATTCTACTAAGAAAAATAATTAGTGCTTTGAAAATAGAAGGAACTATGACATAAATTCCAATATTCCTGATGTTTAAAATCAGTTTATCTAGAAGTGGACGCATTAAATAATTATACGAAATACAGAAATAGTACATATATCTAAAGCAATTCCCAAAAGAGTAAACTGGTTGCAAGACCAAATATTAGTACTTTTTACATAACTATACATAAGTAAACAGTATAAGTATAAATTATATAACATTTGGACTCTGTGACCCTTTACATTGGAATTCTTGTATAATCACGAGGCACTACTTAACACTACTTGAAGCACAGGGAAAAAAGTATACAAATGCCTGGGAAAAGAATATCATCGCATACAATTCTCATAAACGCTAACCAAATATCTGCTATGTTCTCTCTATGTAAAAACCTGCCTGAGATGCTTTTAACTTGAACTAGTGGCAAGAGAACCATTTCAGATCCTTTAGTTTTGAGTAAGATGAATATCAAACCACTAAAATCTATTTGGCAACTAACAACTGTCTACATCAACATAGCAAAGTTCATGAGTACACTTCAGCACTCTGAAGTACAAGTAAAATAATACCACCATTTGCACAACCCATTTATAACATTTGCAACGTGCATTGGTTTCAAAGGATAAGAAACTTACTGTACTTGGGTAGGATGGATTTTGCCCACTATTTCTAAATAGATAAGTAATTTCCTTCACTAACTAAAATCTATTCCCTAGGAAGAGGTATCATTTCTGATTGTCTTCTTTGTGCTTAGAAATTCTTTTATGTAAAAATCAGAACAATTCTACGAGATAGGTATCATTAATCCTCTTTATAGATGAAGCTGATAGCTAGAAAGTAAAATAATATACCCAAAGGTCACACAGCTAAGAAGGGCTGGCCCCAAAATTTGAAACCTGTACTTTTCCCCTAGGCACCAAGACACACACTGTTATGCACTAAGACACATACTTGTGCATGCACATGCACACGCATACACACAATTTAAACAATGATATATTTTCTTCTCTCTCTGCTTAGGTTGAAGAAATTTCAGTGAGCGTAGGGAAAGCTGGAAAAGCCATCTGTAGCTTTGCCTTCTGAAGAGGAAGGGGCAACATCAGAATTCTGTATTAGAAAAAACTAGAAGAGATACTGAGAAAAATGTATTCATCTGAACCACTTTTGACCTTTCCAGAACAAAATTTTGAGCTATTGCAGAGTAAAACTGGGAGTTACTATGGAGATCTGATTCAGAACTCTGAAAAAAAAAAACCAACCCACTAGGTAAAAAGTTAAAACAAGCAATTACACCCAAGTTAAGAGTTAACCCAGCAAAAATCAGTTCCAATTAGGTGTAAGACACTGGCCCCAAAACAGACTTCTTTTGGAAATGTGCAATCTACTTAGGACTTTGGTTTGAAAAGAAGCTATATATCCTGGAGATATGCAAAATACTTTTTGTTCCATGGCTTGTATGTTCAAGCAGTATCAGTCTGGATAAGATGTTAACCTGTTATTCTAACACAAAACAAAGTTCTTTAAGACCTTATAATAATTTCTGTAAACATGAAGAAATCAGAGAGTGGCAAATGCAGGAGATGTTAAGGATTTGCTGTAATGTAGGTCTAAGGGAAGAATCTAATTTTTGAACTACAGCCAAAATAGTTAGAAATATCCTATGCAGTTGTAGGTAATTTTTTAAATCACATTTTCTGTACCAGAAAGTTAACTACAAAAAGACTACAGAAAAACAGATATACTATATTAGATGTGACTGCATATCTACTGAAGGTACATAGATAAAAATGCAAATATTGAAAGAAGCTCTGTTGCTAGAGGTAACGATATAAAACACAAAACAAAATACATAAATATAATATAGTTCTAGATGCCATGGTTATTTTATGAACCATTTTCTATCTTCTTCAACAAATAGTAGAAAAATATAAAATTAATTGCATAAAAGGTAAAATGTGATTTTGGAGGAAACTGAGGCAAAAGAAATAACATGTTGGGTAACACAGCTGGTTATCAGCAAAGTTACTCATAGCTGTGTGACCTTGGGAAAAAAAATGAGTAACCTCCTAATTTTTGTTTGAAGAGTCAGGAAAGGAAATAATCATTTGCTATACCAACCATTGTTTACTGTGAAGACCATATGAAATAATATCCTCAAAAGTGTTTAGAAACCTATCATTACATTATGTAAACACCCAAACTTTCACATACCTAGTTATCTAGGTCTCCTTATGCTTCTATTTTAGCTCTGGTTTCCTCCCCGCTTTTGGCTTACATTATTTTCAATGACATTCCCGATTCTTGAATGTGACTGCTCTTTTGTGTCTTTCCAGTATTTGTTTTCCTGTTTTTATCTCTCTACTTCTTCTCCTTGTGATTCCACATATTCACTTATCCATCTTGCCCCCTACCTCTCCACTCCTATACAGACAATCAAATGTATTGAGGCATCTATCACATGAAAGATGCTGAAACCTACACCCGCCTGCTGTATCTGACAGCCTGGTCTCTGAGGTATGCTCCTCCCTAATAACTTGGGCAGGTTTCTGGAAACACTTACTGGACCACCATATCTGGGTTTTACTTCCTTGTATGCTCTTGTTTCTTATGAACTGATCATTATGGAACAAGGTATGACATCTTGTTCACCATATTCTTGGTATTCATAATTTTCTATGTAATACTTCTAATATATTATGCTTCAAAAATGTAAAGAACAGTCGTTTATTGATGGACTTTGCATCACAGAGAAAGAGCATAATACAACATATGTGCCTTATAAAAGCTAAGAGAAAGCAAGGGATTAACAATAAAAAATAACTGAATTCTTTTTTAATTCTACTTGAAACTTGGCAAGTTTCTTAAATCTAATTAATGAAAAGTATAATGGGAAGTTTTAGTTAAAAAGTTGCTCTAAACCGCTATGAGTAATTATTCTAAGTATCTGACTGATCTAGCTAATAGAAAAGTGTATGGGAATCCAGATACTCTGACAATTTTCAGTTTCAGCTAAACTCACTAAAAAACCTTAGGTACTTTGAATACTCTTGTCATTCTTGTTCACATCTGTAAAAGAGGGTTATAATCTACTTTACTACCCAGAAAGAATATAACATAACCAAAGTAATGACATTACTACAAAAAAACCACAAGTTTTAAAGCTGGAAGATACCCTAAAAATCATTCAATTCAATCCTGTCTTTAAAAATTATTAAAAAAACAAAACAAAACAAAAAAAAAAACAGCCTCCAGGTATAAAGAAACTTCTGAAAGCTTCACTATATGATAATGGTAGCTTGAGTACTGACCTCGCAATTTTGTTCATACCCAAGTTATCAGGGAGAGGCAATAAACAGAAACCAGGTTGGCAAGCAGCATCCCAGGCATACCCTTCAATGCCTCCCAATAATAGATGCCTGCCTCAGCGCATCTATGCGTATGTGGAAGAGGTGGGGGAGTAGGTGGTGGATGACTGAGTGGACATGTGAGATCAAGGCAAGAAGTTTGTTGACTCTTTTGACTATCAAGGACTATAACAAATAAAAAGCACAGCACTGGCAATGATGCTTCCAGATACATATCATGCACCATTAAGGAATAAAAGGCCTCAAAGTGTAAGGGAAATTATCCCAATGACCACTTGTATAAGAGAGAAGACCTTGGAAAGACCCAGCTTGTGACCCTGGAAAATTTCTGAGACTTAGTTTTTCATCTGTTAAAGGAGAATAATGCCCTACTATGCTCCATGGAGCTGCTAAGTATCAAATCACACCACTTAGGTAAAAACAATCTGTTGACTATAAAGGTAACAAAATATGTATTTTAGTCACATACTGCTTCTAAATCCTGATAACCATGTTCATAGATGCAGTGGAGCATTACCTAGAAAAACATGAGCTTTAGAGACAGGCATACCAGAGTATAAATCCTGCTCCATCAACTATTAGTTGCGCGACCATTTTTCCTCATTTGATATGAGTTCTAAATAGACACATTAAAAAAATGGAGCAATTATTACTGTTCAATGGAGAATCAAAGATTGTTTATTAAGAATAGATGTGTCATATTTATTCTGTCTTTAACCTTTATTAACTAATTTAACCTTGTAGGTACTATTATTATCCCCATTTTATAGACAAGGAATCTAAATACAGAGAGGATAAATAATTTGACTAGCTCGTACTGTTAGTAAGCAGTAAAGCCAGAATTTGAACTCAGACAATTTAACCACCTATGCTATAGCTACCTCAAATATCATTTTACTACCCAAATAAATAGTACATGTTTTAAATGTCACACTGCTGTCGCACTGTTAAGTTCCTAATAAAGGTAGTTGCAAAGCAGTATAACATCCAACCCAAAGTAGCACATCAGATATGCACACATTATAAAGTTAAACACTTCTGGGGAGTGTAGACTATTCTACAGGGATCCCAAAGTTCAATGATATGTGATCATTTAAATTTTTCCTGTGGCTCACAATTAATTTGCAAAACTGAGGAAAGAGATTAAATCAGGAATCCAGTGTTAAGTCTCGCAAACCAGCTATGCTTATAGCAAAGCTGCCTCGTGGTTTTGCAGAATACTAGCAAGGTACTTAAAATGAGGTTGCTTGCCCCTATCCTCCAAATATGGTATAGTATGAAAATATGCGAATAAAAAGTGATTATTTTTAGGAACTACCCCTATGATTCTATTGGTCTTAAATTTATAGAAGATTATTGTTTCTCAGTGATATTTCACTATATTTTATGGTACACCAATAACAGGAATCTACCCCAGTAGTTCTTGTCTTGACTACCATCAAAATCATCTGCAGAACTTTTTAAAAATATCGATGTCCTGGGCTTACTAAAAATCTTACTGCATCTTTAAGTTTGGGGCCTAAGGTTATTACTTGCTTTTAAATTCTGATTGAAGAGGTCTGGGAAAGGGCCTGAGAGTCTACATTTGTATTAAATAGATGCTGCTAGCCCATAGACCGCACTTTAGGCAGTCATCTTGGTTTTTCTCGTCTATAAAATGGGGACAATAACAGTACCTACATGATTAAATTAGGTAAGTAAAACACTTAGAATAAACAGTCCCTGATTTTCTGGTCAATAATAATAAGTACTTCATTTATTGAATACGTCTTATTTAATTCTTGCAACAGATGAGGAAATGGCCATGCAACTAGTAGCCCATGGACCCCAATAAGCAACAAAATCATACATAGTTCTGTACTAGACAAGGGTCGAGAACTACTCTTTTATTCTATAGGCATAAATGTAAAATGAAGTATACTTTTACACGAATTCAGAGAAGAATCATCACTGAGGGCAGAGAAAAGACTGGATAAGTGAAAAGGAGAAAAGTAAAAGCACAAAGGCATATAAAATCCATTCATTTACTCTCTAGTTCGACCCATATTGCAAATGTTCCAGGAAGTAGGGATACAAAGTTAACAATACAAAGTCTCTGCCCTTCTGGAGCTTATATTCTAACAAGAGACATAACTAAACATAGATGTATAACACATCAGGCTGTGGTAAGCTTTAAGGAAAAAAAGAATCAAGGTACAGGGATATTGAGTGACGAGAGCTAACATTTCAACTAGGATGATCAGGAAACACCTTCTGAGAAGGCAACATTTGAGCAAAGATTACAAGAGAAGGAAACACAAGATATATGAGGGGAGAGCATTCCAGGGAGAAGAAACAGCAAGTGCAAAGTTCCCAAGGGTGGTGATTTCATAGGCTCAAGGAACAATAATCAGGAGGCCAGTTGGTGGAAGCACCATGGGTGACAGAAGGAACAGCAGATGAATTCAGAGGTAGCTGGGTTCCAGATCATGTAGAGTCTAATAAGCCATAGTAAAGACTTTGGATAAAATCAAAGTGGATAACAAGCCACAAAAGCAAAGGAGTAACATAATTTACATCTCAAAAGGAAAATAAAAAAGAGCAAGGTGTTGGGGAAGGAAAAAAATAATAACCACTCTGACTATAATGAATTCTTACAGTAGCATCATAAGGCAATAAATTTAATAGAAGATAG
>NW_011888839.1:8647535-8652708 GCF_000151845.1 Pteropus vampyrus | reverse complement strand
ATCCCAAAGTTCAATGATATGTGATCATTTAAATTTTTCCTGTGGCTCACAATTAATTTGCAAAACTGAGGAAAGAGATTAAATCAGGAATCCAGTGTTAAGTCTCGCAAACCAGCTATGCTTATAGCAAAGCTGCCTCGTGGTTTTGCAGAATACTAGTAAGGTACTTAAAATGAGGTTGCTTGCCCCTATCCTCCAAATATGGTATAGTATGAAAATATGCGAATAAAAAGTGATTATTTTTAGGAACTACCCCTATGATTCTATTGGTCTTAAATTTATAGAAGATTATTGTTTCTCAGTGATATTTCACTATATTTTATGGTACACCAATAACAGGAATCTACCCCAGTAGTTCTTGTCTTGACTACCATCAAAATCATCTGCAGAACTTTTTAAAAATATCGATGTCCTGGGCTTACTAAAAATCTTACTGCATCTTTAAGTTTGGGGCCTAAGGTTATTACTTGCTTTTAAATTCTGATTGAAGAGGTCTGGGAAAGGGCCTGAGAGTCTACATTTGTATTAAATAGATGCTGCTAGCCCATAGACCGCACTTTAGGCAGTCATCTTGGTTTTTCTCGTCTATAAAATGGGGACAATAACAGTACCTACATGATTAAATTAGGTAAGTAAAACACTTAGAATAAACAGTCCCTGATTTTCTGGTCAATAATAATAAGTACTTCATTTATTGAATACGTCTTATTTAATTCTTGCAACAGATGAGGAAATGGCCATGCAACTAGTAGCCCATGGACCCCAATAAGCAACAAAATCATACATAGTTCTGTACTAGACAAGGGTCGAGAACTACTCTTTTATTCTATAGGCATAAATGTAAAATGAAGTATACTTTTACACGAATTCAGAGAAGAATCATCACTGAGGGCAGAGAAAAGACTGGATAAGTGAAAAGGAGAAAAGTAAAAGCACAAAGGCATATAAAATCCATTCATTTACTCTCTAGTTCGACCCATATTGCAAATGTTCCAGGAAGTAGGGATACAAAGTTAACAATACAAAGTCTCTGCCCTTCTGGAGCTTATATTCTAACAAGAGACATAACTAAACATAGATGTATAACACATCAGGCTGTGGTAAGCTTTAAGGAAAAAAAGAATCAAGGTACAGGGATATTGAGTGACGAGAGCTAACATTTCAACTAGGATGATCAGGAAACACCTTCTGAGAAGGCAACATTTGAGCAAAGATTACAAGAGAAGGAAACACAAGATATATGAGGGGAGAGCATTCCAGGGAGAAGAAACAGCAAGTGCAAAGTTCCCAAGGGTGGTGATTTCATAGGCTCAAGGAACAATAATCAGGAGGCCAGTTGGTGGAAGCACCATGGGTGACAGAAGGAACAGCAGATGAATTCAGAGGTAGCTGGGTTCCAGATCATGTAGAGTCTAATAAGCCATAGTAAAGACTTTGGATAAAATCAAAGTGGATAACAAGCCACAAAAGCAAAGGAGTAACATAATTTACATCTCAAAAGGAAAATAAAAAAGAGCAAGGTGTTGGGGAAGGAAAAAAATAATAACCACTCTGACTATAATGAATTCTTACAGTAGCATCATAAGGCAATAAATTTAATAGAAGATAGGTTCCTATTTGTTGTCACATGTTTTCTTCAATTCACTTCACAAGAAGTTACTCAGTGACAGTCACTCAGTGTATCTGATATCGTAGATATAAAAATGATTTTCCTTGCTGTACAAAAAAAAAAAAAAAATCAAAACTTCATTCTGCAGGTCGTAAAGAGCCACTGAAGGATTTTGAACTGAGGAGTGGTGCAGTGGAAACAGACTTTGGGAAACATTAAGGTGGTAATGGTAAACAGACTAGGTTAGAGTAAGAACTCACTAGAGACAGAAGAGACAAATTATGAAGCTTCTATAAACAGCTAGGTATGAGCTAATGCGTAATTTGAGTGTAACTTTATGAAGGCAAAAGAAAGCTAACATTAATTATTCGGCATTTTATGAAAGAGAAAAAGAATCCATGTTGTTGCTAAGTTTGGGAGGGATGAAAACAAAGTTAGGAGGAACAGTTAATTACTAAAGAATAGAGTATAATTTGATTTGAAAACAGAACACTTAAGTAACAAAATCCAAAAAGTTTTTGGAAATATGGACTTAGAGTCTAAAAGTAAATTCTGACTCAGGAATCATTCTGCGTGGTAGCTGAGCTCATTTTAAGGAACATTTCAATGTCTATTAATTACGTGAGGTACTGTATTAGGTGTTCTTGAATATGGTGCTTGCTCTCAAAGAATGCTCGATTAAGTGCTGAGACATAGGTATGCATAGAGTATTACAATGCACAAAAAAAAGGACCTTTTGGTTCAGCTGATGGGGGGGAGGGGGTGGGGATGGTTTGATGAAGGCTTCTTGGAGTAAATATGCCAGTACCAGGTTATAGAAGTTGTGTTAGCTAACTGAAAAATAGTACCAAAAAGTTTCAGAAAGTTGAAATAATATGAGTAAAGCATAGTGACATGAAATTGCATGGTGTATGAGGAGGGGACTCACAAACAATTTAGTATTACCAGAAGATGAAAGGTCAAGGAGCAGAATGATGGAGTACTGATGGAGACCAGGTCATGGAAGGCTGTGCCGTCTAAAACAGAGCTACAAGCAAACAATTCTTTCAGGTAGAGAGAATCAACAGAGATAAAACCAACTTATATACCCAGCATATATCTTCCCAATAGTTTGTTCCCAATATAACCTACAGCTTACAAGGACTACTTTATACTTTCATTCATTTAAACACTCTGTATAACTACGCAGGGCTAATGTTACAATATTATTTGTGTTTAAAATATTTTCATTAAAAACCCAACCTGTTAAGTATGTGAATGTGTGACTAGATACACACACAAATATATATAACTATTCATCACAACATACTATTAATATTTATATTTTTGCCAATGCTTAAATACTATCTTATGCTCTCATCTAATAAAAGTGAGCATGAAAGACCAACCTGAGCAAGCCTTACCTATAAACATTACCAATATTAGCACAACATAGTGCAAATGCTCTTAGCACTATCCTAAGGTGAATATGTTTTTTTGTTATGGTCTCTATTTCTGCCATTTATTCTGCATTTGGGGGAACAGTTCAACCTATGATCAACAAGTAATAATTCTGAACTCAACACAAAGAATCAAAGAAAAAGTGTCCCATCTGGGGTGAAATGGTTTAATCACTAAAATACTTTCTCTGTACCACTCATAAAATTTAAAAACAAAATGTCATGCTAGATATTAAGTTTTAGAATACCTCAAGATGCCTTTAAGGAAATAGTTGAGGGTAAAAACCACATTAGGGCTTGGTTGAGACACTAATGGCAGATGGATGTCACGACTTTAAAAGAACAAGAGAGCAATCACCACTTGACTGTGACAACTCATTTCCGAAGGGAGTAATGCTACATAACCTTGTACAGCTTATATACAGTTAGGGCCTTCATTTCCAGGAACTCATCTTCCAACTTTATGTGGGTATAAGAAATGAATGAAAGTAAGAGAGAAGAGATTATAGGCTCTATATAAAACTAGTAATTCTCCAAGTTTGCTTGCTACCAGAATATCATATGGATAAGAACATGACTTATAATACAGGATCTTTGTCCATGATGTTTGAAGCACTCAGAAGTGAGATAACCTGTGTAAGAAGTCTCACAATAAAATGTATACCCCTTAGATGAAATGGCTAAAGCTGTCATATAGGTCTTTTGCAATTTCAAATATGGTTCTCATCCTCTTTAACTGTAAATGAACAGGTATAATAGAGCAAGCATACATGCACTAGATCTTACCTGAAATGGTAAGTTATGCATAGAATTCTCATACAAGAAAAAGGAAAAAAAACTTAGAAATCCATGGTTAAAAAAGGAAATCAGAATATATTTATTTGCAGTATAGGCCATAATGTGAACAGGATATTTATGAAATTCCCTTCATTTTGGAATAGAGATCACCTATCTATCAAACTTAGCAATACCAAAGCCAATAATTACTGGTGATATTAAATAAACCTTACAATATTTAAGTATCTTCCTCCTCTTGTCTCTCTCTTGCTCTCTGGCTATTCCATCATTTACTGAATACTATGGCAGTTTTAAGACATGGCGACAAATTCTTTGGCATTCCTTGGGTCTGAGAGATCAATGACTGCTTTGACCAATAGAGTGCAGCAGACATGATGCTATGTGACTCTAAGGCTTGGTAATAAAAGGCCATAAAGCTTCTGCCATGTTTGCTGGGAAAAATCAGTCTTGGAGCCCTGAAATGCCATGTATGAAGTACAATTACCCTGAGAATACTCTTTCGAAAGGCCATAAGTACCACTTGAGTCGATAGTCCCAGCTAAGCCTATCCTTCAGCCATTCTAGCTCAAACACTAGACATGTTAGTGAAGAAGTATCATCATGAATTGGATCCTCTAGCTTCAGTTAGTAAAGTCCCCAGTCTTTTGAATTACCCCTAGACAGAATTATCCTATCCAAGGCCCTAGACATGATAGAACAGAGAACAGCTGTCCTTGGCTTTCCAAATTCCTGACCTACAGAAATTACAAGCATAATAAAAGGCTTGCTGTTGTGGTGTTTTATGCCACTATGTTTTGTCATGGTTACTCACTATACAGTAAGTACTATGTAGGAATTAGCAATTAAAAGATGAAAAAGATACAGATCTGACCTCAAGTGATTCATATATGGGGAGGGAGAAAACAAATACTTTCTTCATTAAAAATATAACCAAAGGTTAGTATCTGAAACAGTGCAAACGCAGATGTTAAGACAAAACAGCAATGTTTAAAGCCTCACAGGAACTGTCTATAACAATAACAATCTCAGGAATTCTAGACTTGTTTTAGGACAAATGAATTAAAAAGATGAGCCATTTGAAGAAAAGCTACTTTATTTTTCTGCCTATCTCACAAAACACCTTATCAAGTATATACTGAGACATTTTATATATAGAATCATATTTATACTCTACAAATTTTATTCAGTTCTGTTGCTTTTGTTTTCATTAACTGGTAGCTTCTGTAAAGCAAGTTTTTAATTTCCCCTAGATATAAGGTAATATGTTCATAAACCTGAGAGCATTTTTTAAAGCTAATTAATAAAAATACCCTCCAAAAACTACCTT
>NW_011888839.1:8588659-8646175 GCF_000151845.1 Pteropus vampyrus | reverse complement strand
ATAAATTGCTTAATTTTAATTTATTCCAGGCACTTAGCACACAGACATTTCTCTCTATAGATGTTATTTGCCACATTTACTGCAGTTCTTTAAAAGGGAAGAAAAGATGGAGGGGAAAAAGTTTTCCTAAAAGTCTAACCATTGAGTCAATGATCTGTAGGGGTTATTAGGAAGCTCCATTATTAGGGATGAGAGCCTCAAAGGCTTTTGTTATGTCACTAATTTCTTTTTGCAAGTTTTCAGCAAATGAGCCGATATATCTAGTTCTGCATGCTTGGGGCTTGATACATGCTATTTGTACATGACAGGTTTCATCTGCAGAGCACCATTGATAACATTTATCTGCACATCAAAAAAACTCTTCTTCTGATGTAAAAAAAAAAATATGTATATACTGGGATAACAGATGTTAAAGAGGTGAGTTAAAGATGTGTGGTATCTCATAAAATGGAACCAAACTACAGGAAGATCATCAATTGAGTATAAATGTGCAAACAGGAGCAGACATACTTCCCAAAAAGGAAAAACTGGAAAGATCCTTGCTTACAGTGATAAAGTAGTAGGGCTTTGTTAGCATTCTGTGAATTTTAACTAGAAATGGTGAAAACTAATTTACTTCAAACAAGAAAAGATGAAGCTTTATGATCAAAGCTTCATACAGCTTTATGACCAAAGAAGAAATATTTCAAAATAAATTTTAAAATAGTCCCTGTTGTTTATAACCAACAGAAGAAAATTAACCCCTAAAAGGACTCTTACAGGAAAAAAATGTTTAGATTCACTGTTACTATGGTTCACAATTAAAAATCTTTGATAAAGTTTAAAGTCTGCAAAACTGTGTAAATATACTTTATAGGAAAATAACTTTAGAAAATACAGAAACAAAAAGACAACCAAATGTAAAACTGCTTTCCGTTCAGAAATGATAATCAGCTTAAAAACATCCCTGTAAGATTCTGAAAGAAGGGCACAGTCTACATATTTGAATAAAAATGTAACAAGGTTATTTCCAAATTTCC
The DNA here is from genome assembly GCF_000151845.1 of Pteropus vampyrus. Classification (NCBI taxonomy): domain Eukaryota; kingdom Metazoa; phylum Chordata; class Mammalia; order Chiroptera; family Pteropodidae; genus Pteropus; species Pteropus vampyrus. Next base: position 8,645,156 of record NW_011888839.1, on the reverse strand, counting down.
AACAGATGATATATATAACACATTCTTCTTATAAAAATCAGTATTTTTCTTTGTGAAAAAGGTATACATCAAGTTAAAGAGTTTGTTCTTATAATTTATCATCTTTCAGAACATGACGTTATATTAGGCTCCAATCACTCCCTACTCCTACTCTTCTCAGCATTTGGTAATATAGATAGTAAAGCTAATTTTCTGTCACTCAGGAAGAACTGTTGGATCACTAAACTTGTATCATCATCACCTGTGAAACACAGTAAAAAATCACTGTTAGAACCAATGGTTTATTAGATCGAATCCACCATCAACAATGTCAACTCTGCCTGGTCGTGTTAACAGGAAAATGTTTTACGAGTTCCACCACTGGGCATCAATTTAACTTCCAGCACCAGCTATGCTATAAAACCGTGAATGTAATTTATATGGTGACCCGCGTGTGTGGGAAGCAATATCTAGGTGAAACTTCTCACAGTCTGACAAAATGCTTTGATTTGCACCATTCAGATGATTGAGCAAAAAGAGTTTAAGCAATCACCACCAACAGCCTTTATCTCCAAATGCAGTAAAAATTTATTACTCCATGAGTGCAGCCTATTGCTTTAGAGCCTGGCTTGATAGAATAGAAATGATTGGATAAATATTACATTTTCAACTGGTACACATCTTGTCCATTAGGTTTAAATAGTGGACAAACTATGTGTTTAAGATAAACATCAGTCTTAGCTGATTCCATCACATAGTACATTTAGAAAGCCTCCAAATGTTTCCATAGTAACATTTCTGTGCTTACATATAGCTGAGTATACATGTTCATTGCCAATTAAGAGAAAGTAAACTGAGAGACCACTGAACTCTTCTTAAATAATTTACCTTTGTCTTTTACTTAGCATTTAATACAGTTGACAGTATTTACACATTTATTGCTGTGTATGAAGCAATTGAGTAACCAAATAGGAAGAGACATAACATGGCTTATCCATCAATCCTAAATAACAGTTTACTATTCAGGTCTTCCTAGAAATTTTAAACTAGCTTAGATCTCATACTCATGGCTACTGCTGTAAGCTAAGGGAACGATATTTACCTGGCAATCTCTCTGTTTCCCTGCCCAAGATCATACACCTTTAAAGATGGCAATAGGTGCTTCTGATCTATATATACAGAACAAAGCTGTCATGGTTATTGTAACACGACTTTTAAATATCCTGACTAACCTGATTAACTCAGTGTTACTTTCTACTATTCTCTAATTTGGTTTGATTAGATACTGCAAGGTAAATTATATTATCTCTAGTTTGGTGATTAAAAAAAAAAATGAACTCAGTGGTTAAATAACTAGATCAGCAAATAATGAAAACGGAATTGTAACCCAGGTCTGTCTGATTCCAAATCATTTTCCACTATAAGCCACACTGAAGATCTTTGTTCAAGATAAGGCTGCAGTAATTAAAATCTTGCACTTGAAGGTTTAAAAAAGTACTGAATAAAACAGTAAAATAAAACCTAAATACACATAGGATTACTTATAACAGGCATATCTTTATATACTCCTAATCGCCAGTCTTTAGTCATTAAAGAAATACACTACTAATCAAGGGATCATCAGGCAAAATGACTACTGGTCATTAACCTTGGCAGTTGAGTTATTTTCCTTAATTAAGGTTTCCAGCCTTGTCTTCATGCATTTTGTTTACCATATTAAAAAAAATAAAAATTGCAGTGTGAAAAATGGATATAAAACAAAAACCTACTATTTAGAAACAAATCATGCTATATTCCATACACAAAGCCATTTGTTATAGTACCACTAGAAGAGATTTAAGCATTTAACTTGGAATGCCTAGCAAGATCTTTTAAGCTGTTTTTCTTGTTCTTCAAAATTTGAAACTAGAAAATCCCACTTGACTAGAAAGGAAAAGAAAAAAAAAAAAAAAAGAAAGAAGGAGGTTGTCCCTTCTAGGGTTAACAGATGCTTTTTGTAAGATTTTAGGTAAGATTAACCTTTTGCTCACAATAGGACTGGTTATTGGTTTTATTTTTTTACTGTCTTTAACTGAGGTAAAAATCAATATAGAGCGAGACAAAGGGCTCTAGAGGGTCTGGCTACACCAGCTTTTGGTTTGGCTCCTGCACAATTCTACAACATGCTGAGGCTGGGAAGGATTAGCCTGCTTGTGTTGAGTAAACCTATGATACTCAATAAACAGTTTCTGTTGTAAACCCCTTAGGACGTGCAAAGCCACACTAGTTGGCAATAGACCAGATAAGCTGCAGAACCAGCTGTAATCTCATTTAGACCTGAGCTGATCCTCCTGTCCTTTCATTCCACAGGATCAAAGCAAACCACTGAGGAGGCAGCTGTATTATAGCAGCTCTGCTTGCTGGATGCAGCAAACATTTCATAAATTCCAGTCCTCGAAGCAAGTCTCTACCTAATCTACCCAGAGCTGGGACAATCAATGAATTTCTGAATTCATTAGACTGATTATTACAGGGTAACCATTTTCTCTTTGGAGAAATGTGATGATTGCACGCCAACTTTACAAAGCAGTTCCTGTTTCTGATCGTGGTTTTTTTTTTTTTTTCTTGAAGGGCCCAGAATTTCCCCCACAATATAAAATAAAAATGGTTTAAAATTATACTTAATTCATATTTAAAAGCAAACAATAAGATGCTGAATTCCTCCAGATGTAGGAGCTGACTACCACTCAAATGCATTCAAGCTTTAAGTGGCCCATATTTCTGTACTCAATGACTCAGCAAGGGATAATGTCAAATCTTACTGTGAACAACAACATACATTGGCCAAAAGTGATATTCAGAAAAAAATCATAGAAAAGATTTCTGCAGTTCATTAGAGAATATTATTTAACATTTGTAACTTTTCTATAAAACGGAATACAACTTTTCAAGTGTTCCAAAATGAGTGTTAAGTATTTCAAAATAAGTTTCTTACCCTTTTCAATAAAACTGACACCTTACTATCTAATTTTACAGAAAATTTCCTTTAATAGAAATCTAAATTTCAAGTTATAAAGCTTTAGGAAGCAGCTGACACATCCAAATTTAAGAGAATTCTAACTGGATGTATAATGGGCACTGAAGAGACAGGTATTGGGTGTCACATCAGTGATCACTCTAAAGAGTAAATATAAAAAAAATGAAATCTGAAACAGATATACAGGGCTATAAATAAAACATCAATATTTAAAAAGAATCAACTAATAAGTTAATGCTGAATGACAACAGTTCAGAGGAATCCTATAGAATATCGTCAGGAAAATGACAAAAATTTTTTGTAAATATTTAGGTTTTGTGGGCCACATATAATGTCACATATCCTTGCCATTTTACAAACCTTTAAAAATATAAAAACCATTCTTAGCTCAATGGCTGTACACAAACAGGCCATGGGCCAGATTTGGTCAGCAGCATCTTCATTTGCCAAAGCCTTCTAGTCCAAACTATTCATTTTACAGAGGACAGAGACCCTCAGGAACGTGGGTTATTTTATATAACTAAGCAGCAGGAGTCAGCATCAGAATTCAGATCTATTGAGTACCACTCTGGTGTTTTTCTACTGTCTCTCAACATTTACCCCAGCTTTATTTCTGAAAGAAAATGTGGGAAGAATCTACTGTATTTCAGAAACATCTGAAAAAGGTAATCAAGAATGCTGGGACTTGCCAACCTAGATAGCAATCTAGATCACACATTAACTGACCCAATCCTTTCTAAGCTAACAAATGCCACATTTAATGATTCACCTCTCCAGTCTATTCTTCAGACATACAAGGGTCCCATTTAACATAATCACATCACAGCAAAAATGATAAATCAAAATCTTAACTGTTCTAATATTTGTGAAATCCAGATCTTTGTAGTAATAATACCATGATAGGAAATTGCAAAACTGTGTAATTATACTTTAATTGTATTGTGAGGCGTGCATTAATCACAAAGTTTAAGTACCAAGGATAGAATTATAATAATTCTGTAAAACAAATTTAAGCTAGCTAAGTAGGTCAGAACCACTAACATGCAACAGGACACCTCTGGGAATTGATCAGTTAATGGCTATTTATGTGCAAATGAGTGCCCTCCAACCCTCCAAAATCCTGTGTAGCTGAAGGGTATTTCTGTTAACCAGGAGCAGCACTGCTTAACTGCAGAGGCATAAATTAAACCATTTTATTGGAATGATTTTTAATTCCTCTGCTTTCCTTTTACCATATTCACCCCTACCTTTCTAGAAGCACAATTTACACAACACGTTTAACAGAAGAAAAAAAAAAAGGTAGCTAGAATTTTCAAAATTGGTCGCTCCTAGCCCCCACACGTCCATACATACATACCTTCAGCAAAATTACAGAAAAACATTTCTTACATTTCGCATCCTCCAAAGGAGGCTTACTTACAGATTTAAAAAACTAAAAACTTCAATATAAGTACTACATTAACACTTTTTACAGTGAACTATAATAAAATGAAATTCTATTTTACATCCTGATGTTCTTATCTTACAGAAGACAAAGAAATTCAATGGAGTTTGCCTATATCATAATTTTTGTTAATAGTCAAACTATATACCTATCAAAGTATACTCTGATGGGGGGAGGGGCTTTTTCTCTTTGTTAAAAAGAGAAAAAAATCTCCAACACCCTCAACATCTCGTTTCCAACTTGCCTCAAAAGAAAATGAAGCATCTGGATGTTTTCTGAAGGGGCTGGGAAAAGGCAGAATAAAATTTTCAATGTGACATAAATATGATTAAAAGAAACCACTAAATATCCATTACCAGGACCATGCCAAACTTACGAGGTAGCATAAACTCAGATACTGTCTAACTTTTAGATTTTAGGTGGAATAACAGTTATCTAAAATTACTTTTTAAAGACTAAATATAGCAGCAATTTAAAAGTTTTAAGTTGTGTTAATATTCCCTTAGAGTTCTTTCTTTCTCTTCATTAAATGAAAACTAAAATATAACTTAATGTTAGCTAAGTTAAAGGCAAGTAAAGGCCAAGATACCAGTATCTTTAAAATTACAGTATTTTATAGAACAGGTGAAATCTCAGCACTTTAAGTTGGAGTAAAAAAAAATTAGTTTGTGGAAACTCTTATAAATACACAGGTAATAAAAGTTTGTGGTAAAGTCCTTCAAAAAGATAAGAAAAAACTTTTCACTCATCTTTCCATAATTGAATTTTCCAGTGTTGTGAGTAAATTATAGCAAAGCAGATGATTATATGAAGTTTGCTTCTGATTAGTACACTTTGGAAACATTATCACTTCTAGATTCAGAGAGCGATCATCAAAGGTATCAAGTGCTCCACTGGACAATTATGTTTGCATATGAAATAGGAAACAGAAGTCTCCAGCCTAATGCCAGGTGTTATACATATAACTCATAGGAATTAAGATGCATTTATAGCCTGGTCTGCTTTTAAGAAAAAAAATATTAACTACAAAAGATAAATTCTCACACAAATGTAACCATCTATTAAAGGTCATCATCCCATTTCAAAATGGAACTCTCAGAAGCTATAGAGTAAGGGCTCACTTGAGCTACCTGTGCCCCTTTTTGGTTAGGGGCAATACGGTGGTCGGTCATGCCAGAGTCTTCCAGTCACAGGCAGATTCTCAATCAGACCTCTGTGAACCAAGCAATGATCTAAGACTTAATTAACCCTGCCCAGAGGTAAAAAGGACCGTCTCTTATTGAAGAGACAACAGATACACAGTCGGCTTGCTGAGGGAATACCAAAATTAAGAGGGAGGTCTCATATTCGGACTACTGCTCCCAAAAGTGAAATACATTACACAAGGAAGAGAACTGAGCAGGTGTATAAAAATCATTGAAAGTTACCAAGCTCTGCATTGATGTGGCCAAAATAGACAGAATGACATGATATTAAAGGTTTTTTTTTTAACATCCTAGGGTAATGAGGTCAACAGCACCATTGAGATAAAATCCAGACTACAGGATTAATGAAAAACTGTGTCAGTCTGGAAGTAGCCAAATCTAAAATTTCCATAATTGCTCAAAATGTTTCGTAAATATTTGTGCCTGACTACATAGCACCAGTCTGGGTCCTCTTTTTCCTTTATTCTATTAATCAGTCCCAACTTCAAAACTCTTTCCTACCATACTGTACTTTTTAATTACTTTAAGTATAACTTTGCTACCATATTGTATTTTTGAAGTTACTTTTAGTTTTTTAAATATATATATATTTTTTACCACTATGGCTTCTTTTCTAGTTTCCTTACCTCAGGTTCCCTTTCAATCCATCATGTATATTACTGCCAGAACCATCTATATATTTATCATTCACACATTCAACAAAGACTTATTAAGTAACTTTGTATGTCAGGCACTTTAGCTAGATACCTAGAGTTGAAGATAAAAATATGAATAAGACAAATTCCCTGCCCTCAAAAATTACCATTCTAGTGAAAGAGAAGGACAAAGACAGAATATAACATTTCAAGTGATAAATGTTCTGGGTGATACAAATATGTACGGGATGCACTAGGGTGGAAGCTACTTGCTCTGCCTAGGGAGCCTGGAAGCCTCACAGGGGAAACTGTATATTTCACTTACACCTGAAAGGAAATAAGTTTTCCAGGTAGAGAAAAAAACAAGAAATATTTCAGACAGGGAGAATTAAAAAAGAACCAGGTAATACCTTTTTTCCTCAAGGAGCTTGATTCAGTGTGTGTGGTGGTGATAGTATGGCAGTGGGGAATATGATGCATTTAAAGAACTGCCCTCATGTTGTCCCCCAATTTAAAACTCATAGTTCTTTATTTCCTCCTCACCCAGGTCTATGCTCTTGACCTAATTTCAAAGCCTTTCATAATCTGGTGTCATCTTTCTACAAAAGCACATATTCGCTTCTTTCATTAGACATTTCCTCATTAGTCCCCCAAAACATTTAACCCCTTCTAACTTCTAGTTCTTAGATCACGCTATCCTAGTATTTTCCTCCTGTCCTTCAGAAACTTATATAATAGTCATTCTTATATCCTATCTCTTTCAAGAGGCCTTTCCTATCTTTTCTCTGGCAGTCTCCTTCCTTATTACAAGTATAAATTCTACTTCTTCAATACCGAGTTCAAATGCCACCCATTTGATACATATCTTTCCTAATTCTCTCATCTCATCTCTTCCTTCTTTCTCTTACTGATGAATTACATAATATCTTATAGTATCATTACTTATTTTCACTTTGAATACATATATTTGTGCTATATATATATACACATATACATATTTTTTATTAAAAAATAATTTCCCTAAAAACAGAGTCTATATCTTTGTACATGGAAGTATTTTGGGCTGGTAGCATTCAATGTTACTGTATGATCCGTTTATTGAATTACCGAAATATCTACTAATGCATTCTATATTGTGTGTGGGACCATGTATCTCCAACTACAGAATATCTGGTACCTCTTTCATGTCCTACCTGCACCAGATAAAAAAACAAGTCCACATAAAGCATCCAAAAAATATCTGCCTAGGTATTCACCTACCCTTCCCTCATTCAACTTACTTACTTACAATTTATTTGTAACTCTTCACATCTTTCTTCTCTGCTAAAGCATAAGAAAATGAGAACTCAAACGGCCTAAAGGCCCTGGCATACAAGAAGCCCTCAACAAATATGTTGTTTAGTAATGAACTAATACTTGGTTATTATGTCTCTGTCTAAATAACTAATTGTGAAAAATATAGCCACCTCAATATTTACTGACTAAATCATTTTTTTCTAATGTATAACTAAAAATCACCAACTACTGGCCAAAGACAAAATATTTGATACTATTTGTTAACGCTATAAGTTGGTACTTAAGAAAAGTCTTTCCTTCATGTCATTCTTTTTTGTATTTTTATGTTGTGCATACTACATTAAATGTGTGTGGGGTGGGAGAAGGAAGCCTTACTTATGTCTTCACTACATAAGTAAAAGACAAAATAAAGCGAATTAAGTAAAATTTAGTTTAATCATGCTGGTAGCATAAATTATATTTCTATTTCATTTATCAACTTTAAAAAGAAAACCAAATTTACCTAAATCTATTAAAGCATTCAATATATGATTGATAGCATTAGAAACACTTAATATAATCCAATCCTTTACCCGTCAGATGAAAAAACTGAAATACGGGGTTCAGCCTGAGGTCTCACTGGAGTTAGGGTTGAATTAGTTACAAAAAGATCTTTCTATCACTTCACATCCAACCTCAATTTGATTCTTCAAATAAATTCATTTTACACCAGTGGTCTCTCTCCCAAAACAAATGTAAACACTGTATTAATGACTATATGAGGAGATATAGAACATATTTAATATGCAAGACCATAGACAAATATACACAGATAACAATTTAGACTAATTTCCTTATCTGTGAACCTTTGTATTAAACAAATAGAAGAACCAAAAGAAACAACAGAGTGAATAAAGCATTCTCTAACTTTGGTGATTCCAAAACAAAAGGTATAAAAAACAAAAAAGATAAAGGATATATATGAAAATTTAATCAATTTCTTTGCCCCCCCCCACCCCCGCAACCAATCATTATTCCAATAGGAATAAATATATTCACCTATGGACTCAATTGTATCCCCTCAAAATTCATTTGTTGAAGCCCTAACCCACAGTGTAATTGTATGAGGACTCTAGGAAAGTAATTAAGGTTAAATGAGGTAATAAGAGTGGGGCTGTGATCTGACAGCATTAGTGTCACTGGAAGAGACACGAGAGTACCCAGTCCTCGCCCCCGAGTACACACAAGGAAAGGTCATGTGAGCACACAGTGAGAAGGCAGCCCTCTTAAACCTAGGAAAAGAGCTCTCACTAGAAATCGACCAGCTGGCACGTTGATCTCAAACTTTCAGCCTTCAGAACTGTGAGAAAATAAATTTGTTGTTTTAAGTGATCCACTTTTTCTATAGTATTTTATTGTTTAAGTGACCCAGTCATTCTGTAGTATTTTATTACAACAGTCTGAACAAAGACACCATCTGTCCAAAGTTTTAAAAACTTTATGTATTTAAATGATATAAGCCCCTAGTGTCTACTAGTAAGTACTATTCTAAATGACAAATGCAGAATAGCATCCCAAAAGATAAGACATGACTATAATAGTCAATATGGAAGTAATGAAAAGACTGAACCATATTTAATATCTCTAAGTTAGGCAAAATGCACTTCGCTTTTAGGAAATTAGGGATATATGATTACATCTTATCACAAAACTTCCGCTGTAATGTAATTCTGTAAAGGCTATTATTTGACCCAAAACATAGAATCTCTTATATTCTGGAAAACACCTATCATTTTACATGTGTGATCTTCAGAATATAAGAAATTCTCTCTATATATATACATAGGATCAAACTAATGGTCCAGGCATTTCAGAATTTAGAAAAAAAATGACTGAGGGAGTATAAAAACTTGGAGGCATTAAATAGCTCATTCCCACTACATCATAAGCTCTACAAGTGCAGGATACATTTTCAAGTACACTGTAACACTTACTAGCACTGTCCTGAGACATAGAAAGTATTCAAGAAAAGTCTGCTGAATTATACTGGAATTCTAACTAGGAAACCAAAAGAAAAAACTGTTAAATGTTAAATATGTGTGAGTGTATAATATTTTTTACAAATTATGAGTTATATACATAAATAACTTCTATACATCAAAAAAAGGAAAATGAAAATTTCAATATATTTAAAACATACATGTTTATAAGATTGATAATTTGCTATGGAAGATTAATATTAAAAGACAAATAAGGTTACTTAGTGAGAGGTTATTATAACAATTCCCATTCAGGGTTATAGGGTGTTAAAAAAAAAAAAAGTCATTTTATAATGAAATTGCTTTACTTTCCTCTGGAACTAGAAAAATAATTTTTCTTTCCCACTTTTTCCTGGAGGCCTTCTTTCCACAGAGCATCATCATTCTATTTCAATCTGGAATGGTGGTTGCCTGGGCCAGGTGTAAAACTGTCTTCTGTCCCTGCACTATTTTGTGCTGGATTCTCCATTTCCTAAACTCAAAATATTTCTTGTTCTTTGCCAAATCCTTCATTTCCCTGAAGTACACATTTTTTGGCAGTACACCTCAAAAGTACAAAACTAAAAGAAAAAAACAAGTGGCACAGCTACATGACTGCATTTATATAAACTTAAAAAAAATGCACGATGCAATACTACATATTGGTTCGGATTCTATTTTATCACATTCAATTATCAAAGTACACAGTCCTCAAAAGATCAAGAGTTTATAGCACATTTAAAAAGTAGGGGTAGGTAAGGGGAAGAAACATTAAGGTTTCGGGAATGGGAAAAGAAAAATAGATGTAAGAAGAAGAAATGAAGAAAAATATATTAATGACAGTAATGTAACTAAAAATTCACTAAAGACCTTACATATGTTTACAAGTGACTAGGTTATTATTTTTATTATTAATAGAGGAAATATATTTAAAGAGATCAAAAACAACTTTAAAAACTTTTGCGCTGCTATCTACATGAGCACAAGCTACTAAAGACTTGTAATATCTCCCTTCTAATGCACCTGCACCAGCTATGAGACAGTGTGACGATGGCCATATAACCACATACTTTATTTTGCATAGGGCAATCTCAGAGAAAATTCTGTAAGCGACAAAGAGTTTTAAGAAGAGTGTCTTCAACATTTGTCTACCACAATGTGTTTATTTGTTTATATGTTTGCCTCACCACACTGTGGGGCACTTGAGAACAGTGATAGGATTTTATGTGTCTCTATTTTCTCCAATGCCAGCACAAAGTCTGCCACACTGGACATTCAATAAAGGTGTACTGACTGAAAAATATAGTCATTTCTGTTTCATGCACAGACACAAAATTAATACAGCCAGAATTCTCTAATCTATAAGGAAAAAAAGAGGGGAGGAGGCAAACATGACTAAGAAAGAGTAATTTCTGCTTTTACTTCAAGGATAAATAGTGTTCTTTTCATGGAATACCACTGAACTGATCCAGAATGAAGCACTAAAAAATCTTAATTTATAGAGGGAAACTCTGTATCTTAAATTTACTTATAATATACACTCTTTCACTTCACTTCTCTGAAACCAATGGACAGACAGTAACGAAAGTAATCATCACTAGGTAGGTACTCTACTAGACACTTGACATGTTATCTTTTTTATTCTTTAAACCGGCTCTTTAATATGTGTTATTACACATTTTACAGATCAGAAAAATTGAGGTTCAATTTTTCAAAGAAATTACATGACTTGCTGAAGATTAAAGTGAAAGAGAGTGGTAGCGTCAGGTTTAAAACTCACGTTTGCAATCTTCTGAAAGATACAGTAATATTTTTTACTATAAATGAAAAAATAATTATTCCGTATACAATTCACATATATTAAATAACTGAGGTGGAAATTTGCTCTGCTGGTTTTGGTGCTGGATATGTTAATAACTCTTAAAACTGAACCATCATTAATATTCTAGTTAAATCAACTGACCAGCCTAAATTTTCAACCAGGATCTTGGAAAATTGGATAGGTACGAAAACCAAGCCAACTTAAAATCATGTATAGCTCCCTAAATATTCACTAAGGTTAAATAAATTAAGGTTTATTACACAAGACAGTATGCAGCCTTACACAATGTGTAGAAAGAGACGTCTTTGATCTTTCATCGAAAAACTGAAGTTGTAGAATTTTCCAAGGTAAAATCTGACTTTTCTCAATTAAAATAAGAGGTGGTAAAAGAAGCACTGTGGATAAAAGAGCAATAGCAGTTTAGAAGAATATTCTCCAAAGGGTTAAAAGCTTAGGAGAACGGCTTTTATTTTCTGTAGCATACATTTCTGTATTATTTACATTCTTAAGAGGATATACAAATTTTGATTATAAACAGACACATTAAAAACTCTCTAGAGCCTTTAAGTGCTTTAGAAGTTATATTAAAAATTATTCTATGTTTGATATTAATAGTAAATAAAAAGGGGTTAATGGAAACAGTAAGGGATCTATACTGACAATGCAGGAAAATTCTTTTTTTAAATTCTGGGAGACGAAAGTTAATTAACCCTTTTACTTGTCATTTTACCCCAAACTCTAGAAGCTTTCTATCATTATGTTTTCAACATATAGAACTACAGTTTCATTCTAAAGGGATTTTTCTTTTTACTTTTCTATAAGGTTTTCCATTAGTTAAAAATATTATTTCGTAGGATGTGATGTAATTGTGTGTGTGTGTGTGTGTGTGTGTGTGTGTGTGGTACGTGACTATATAAATCTTAAATATAATTAAACAATGGCTCCCAATTTTTAAAAAAGAATTATATCTTAGAGTCTATATTTTAAGCCAAATCATTAAAAAAGATACCTTCCACATATAATCAAATATGTCAATGAAAATCAAAGCCTCATTTATAATGTTGTAAATGGCACCTTTGGAGTTCTGCAGTGCACAATTTGTACAACAGTACCCACGAACTCTGCCAAGATACACACGAAGACATTCATCACAGCTTTGTATCTAATGAAAAATTTCAAAACATTATAAGTTTATAATAAGAAATTGTCAAGTAAGCTATGCTATATTCACAATGGAATATTATGAAGCCACCAAAAATAATGCAGATGTCATTGATATAAAAGCCATTAATGACATATCGAGAAAAGCAGGCCACTGAATAGTATTTAACCTCAACTTTGGTTTTAAAAATGTATATAAATAGAAAAAAATCTAGAAGGCTATAACAAAATATCAATAGTAGTTCTCTCAGCATGGTAAAATAAGTAACTTAAAAAAAAATCTGTCTACATTTTATAAGTTTTATATCACAAATGTAATAGCCTAATGCTGATTTTTTAAAAAATTACATCTGCAGAAATAAAATGAAACAAAAGAGGTCTCATATCATAGGGTTTTTTTTTTAAATCGTTTGATTTGTGGAAGAAACCTTTATCTTCCACCTCACGCTCTTCCTAACAGGGAGATTTATGCAGCATAAGCTACATAATCATGGGCGTTTTTCACTTTGTATTTTTATCAGGTATCTTTCAAACTGTGCTAACGATGTAGTTGGTAGTCTATTGTTAGATTTTGAAGATTAGTTGTTAGTAAAATGCTGTTATTGATAAAAACACATAATTGAGAGATCAACCAACTCAACTGAGGCCCTCTAAAAGAACACTATTCCAGGAAGAATGTATTGGAGTGTCTTGCCCTGGGTTGTTTCACTTCATAAATGGACTGACTCCTGGTTAACAGAAAATTCTGGAACGACCAATTTCCCAATAATGACGTGTTTTTTTTTTTAAAGCAACTTACAATTAAGTATCCTGTAAAATACCCTTTTCTTTGCATCCTACCATTGGCAACTTTTCATGACCAGAGTCTCAAATTCTCGCAATCTACAGAGGAGGCTCTTTTCTTCATTATCTTTCCCTGGTTTCCAGGAGAACTGCCAGTAGGAGGCAGCAACGACTGCCTGTGGCAATAGCAGCGGCTCTACTCTGCACAGTAGTTAGCTGCTGGCTTCATTCTTCTGTCATTATATAAGCAAGATGGCACTGTTCTCTAATCCAGCTGAAGCTGATAAGTACCATCAACCTGTCACTTCCTACATTTCAAATTCTAACATCACAGCATCAAAGAGTTTTTACATTTCGATTTCTTTTGCTGGCAGCAGCCGGTAGCCTCTCATTCTCCCACGGTGTTCTAATGCTGCATTTGCACACCGGGGTTACTCCCAGACTGAATAGCAGGTCATCCCCTGCTCACTGAGCTCATCTGTGGCCCATGTGCTAGGCAATTTAGATCCAATCAGCCCTTATTTAGCTCAAGAGTAATGAGCAGCATAGTGACACAGACTTAAGCCTGACCCTCAGGACACTGCTCATCAAGCAGTAAAACTGTGACAAAATCATTCATCTTCCACCCGCTGGCAAGAAATAATACTCGCACTCACTGTATTACTTTTCAAGATAAAAAAAAAAAAAAAAGTCCTGAATTTTCATGATGTGAGACATTAATTTGCAGAAAGCTGAATTCCCTTAAACCCCCCTGTTGCTATGAGCTCACCAGGGGGAAATAGGCCTTAGGAGACTGAAATGGAATAAAGAAAATTGCTCCAGCTTTCTTTTCATTTTAAATAAGCCTTAAATCTGACAAGAGATATCCTAAAGAGAGAAAAATATATATCTTGTAAGGTAAAGAAGGAACAATCAAAATTAAGAGTTCCAAATATTAGTTTCACTCCTTATATTTGTGCTTAATATTGTTAAAATACAAATAAAATTTGAAATAGAACAATTACTCACCCTTCTCCACAAGGTAGATGCTCCTTATAGGCCATATGGTAGCAAATGTAATCCATATCATAAAACAAAAATGTACTCTGGTATTTTCTAATAATCACATCTTAAAGAAAATAACTTTAGAGTAATTACCAGAAGATGATGAAGATAGCTAGAAATATTTTTAAGTTATAATGAATCTATTTTTTTCTACAATTTATAGTACCTTCTGAGGTCTTATTAATACAAAAATAATTAACAGGAAAATTAAGAGATTGGTTTCCTTACCTCGCTGACACAACACATATCATTAAAAAAAACACATCTAGTAACTTATTTTACTAAACTTATTGGATGTAAATGCTTATATTATTATTTGCTTCCTCACTTGCTTCTTCTGAGTATTTCCCTTTTAAAACCAAAGCCACAACAGCAGTTTATCTCACTGGATTTCTTCAGACTGGGTCCACTTTACTGAAATCACAATTTCAGGTCTTTTTATCCATTGCATAGTTGGAAAAGAGTTAACTTTAGCAATCCTGTCACAATTGGGATTTACCAGTCTTCAATATATTTCTTATGACAACATGTCTTTGGTTTAAGAAACATCGCACTGTGTGGTGCCATGAAAGATCACAGTAGCAATGTCTTCTTTCAAACTCATTGCTGAATTCATCCAAAGCTTCAAAGATCTAGGTGGTCTAAATACCTACAGTGAACCATGGGTTCAGACAAGGAACCACAGTGAAATAAATAAGATTGGGGAAACTAGCTTCCGTCTCACCCCGACCTCTTTTATTACCATTTGCTAAAGAGAAATACTCTATTCCCTAAACAGAGCTGATCCACTTTCAAAAGAATAAAATGTTTCCTTTACAGTGTATATTTCTTTTGTCCTTATCCTTTTGTCCTCATGTTCTTCATCCTAGTTTCTACTTGAAAGTGTTCTTTCTCCATCCTTACCATCCCTCTTTTTCTTAATTATAAGGTGGATTTACTGCTTCATCTCAGAAAAAAGATTTTTAGTAACTTTGAGAACTACAAATCAGAAGTTATAAAGTTCCATACACCTACTTCTTGAAAATAGGAGTAATCTTGGAAAGAAAATCTAATTTATCTAATATAAACCTCTAGTCATGTCTTTAATTTTGTAATTATTGGAAACTGGGGTTAAATATTAGATCTGACCTAGATTATAACTGGAGATAACAAGACACACAGCAAATACAAAAAACAGAATGCTAAAAAGAAAAGTGGGGAAGACTAAGACATCCATGGACACTTTGGTACCTTTCCTTTGTATTCAGCATTCTAAATTTCACATAGATGTGCCTTGCTGCGAGTCTATTACGTTGTGCTGGAGTCATTCAATAGGTCCTTTCAATAAGTAATCTTCCATTCTGAGAAACTGTCGTAAATTATTTTATTGATTATTACCTCTACTCCATTACTTCACTTCTCTTTTCCAAATACCTTGCTTCTAACACAATCGAAATACAGATAATCTCTACTTTTAGACTGGAAGTGCTCCAGCCTTGATGGAGACATTCCTGAAACTCTCAAAAGCAAGATAAAAAGCTCAAAGGCCCACTTATTCCATGTATTCCCATATTTCAGGGGGAGAATAGTTTGATGATAACTACTGAATTGGTAAAATAAAATAATAAAAATGGTCCAAAAAATTTCGGCTAGAGTAGACATGAGTTTTATCTTTCAATAACACCAAAACCCATAAAATTAATTGAGAAGAATGGACTGTCATCTTTCTAGAGGTCCCTTTTGCCCACTGGTGCTTAGGAGGCAATAAACATGGAGGTGAAATTCAGGTTATGCATTAAATCTATATAGCCTGACTACACAGATACTGTTGTCTACTTTCATGCTGGATATTGGCTAGAATTGTTGGATACGCAGGTAAATTTTGGGGACAAGTATAAATCATTATCAGATAATGCTAAATAATTAAAATATGAAATGGTGAAAAAAGTGATGGTTTGAATTAACACTTACCTAAGTGCCTTTCTCTATTTTCTCAGTATATTTTTCATGAAATAAATGCATGACTACATACCATATATGCTTCACTTAACTAGCTCACTGATGTACCCCAAATACCTATAATAATGCCTGCTATCATAGTAGGTACTCACAAACATTCGTTAGATTTGTTCAATGAATATGTATCTAGTGTAAAAAAAAAATTACAACGCAACATAGAAAACAATGACATTAGAAAGTTAAGAAAATTCAAGGGGAAGAGAGATTATTCAAGATTGGAAACACATGGACAAGCATACATTTCAATAGAAGCTTGGAATAAAGAATAACACTGTTCACATAAAAATGAAGAAAAAGCAAAGAAAATGAACATTTACTACTAGATTATTATGGTCCATGTTCTGAATAGGTGCAGCCACCAAGGCAGTGCTGTCCAAGAGACCTGCTGTCCACTACAGTAGCTATTAACCACATACAGCTATTGAGGATCTCATATGTAACTAGTGTGAGAGAGTTGAATTTTCCATTTTGTATTCATTAAGCTAAACTGTCACACGTAGCTAATGTGTATACAAAGCAGAGATCTAAGCAGATGTTCACAGAATTCCTTTAAGGTGGGTATTACTTTATGAAGATGCAGCTGTAGCTTAGAAAAGGTTAAGTAACTTCTCAAGACTGCACAGCTAGTAAGTAGAGGAGGGGTGATTTGAATTCTTCTTTATTGACCCGAAGGCTCCTGCTTTTTATAATATGCTAGAACAGTAGCAACTCTTAGACACTGCTAGGGGTTCCTGAAGAAGCAGAGGCAAAAAGTACAACTTGCTGCTGTGGAATCGTCTACTAATGTCTGGAATTCTGGCTCCTCCCATATAGCATGCTCTCTGATTCCATCTCTAGCTCTGATCTAAATACTACTAGTTTCCAAAACCACCTTTCCCTTCCTTAAAATCCCTTTAAGTAAGTCTTTTGTTCTGTTTATTTTTTTTTTATTTTTTTTCTGCTCTGTACTCTGCTACCCCACCTCTGTGCTAGTCTGATCAGCACTGACCATTTCTGACTTCTGATCTTGACAGTTATTTTCATTCCCTTTATTTAATTAAGCCTTTTCTAATCATTGATTGTTCAGTCCCCAGAACTGGCCTGAACCCTCAACTGGCTTTGACAAGAAAACATAAACAAAGGTAAGAAAGACTTGACGATTTCTTGAGAACTAGTAGTTCCATCTGACTATAGTAAAGAGGAATCATAAGAAAAAGTTGCAGACATAGGTAAAGCCAAACGTGTATGACTTTGAAGACCATAAGGAATTTGAAATTTTCTGTGTCTATCGGGATGTCACTAAAGGTGTTAAAACACAAAATGATATAAGCAGACTTGTTCACCAAGAGGAGAAATGTGGCAAGAGAATATGAGATGAGCATAAGCAACAAAAGAAAAAATAAATAGGATTTCATTAAAATTTAAAAAATTTATACTGCAAAGGACAACACCAAGAAAGTGGAAAACAACCCATAGAATGGGAGAAAATATTTGTGAATCATATATCTGATGAGGGACTTGAATCTAAAAAATGTAAAGAATTCTTACAATTTAATAACAAAAAGGTAAATAATTTAAAAATAGGCAAAGGATCCAAATCTATATTTCTCCAAAGAAGACATAACAATCAATAAACACATGAAAAGCACATGATCAACATCATTGGACACCAGGGAAATGCAAATCAAAACCACAATGAGATACCAACTGACATCCAGTAAGATAACTATAATCAGAAAGACACTTAGCAAGCAACAAGTGCTGATAAGGATGTGGAGAAAGTGCAACTTGATACACTACAGGTAGGGATGTAAAATGTTGCATTGGAAACCGTTGGGCATTTTCTCCAAAGGTTAAAAAGTATAATCAAATGAACCAGCATTCTTCTCCTAAATAAATACCCAAGAAAAAGGAAAACATGTCCACACAAAAACTTGAACCCAAATGTTCATATCAACATTATTCATAAATAGCCCCAAAGTGGAAACAACTCAATGTCTATCAACTAATGAATGGATAAATAAAATATGGTATATTCATATAATGAATTATTTAGCAATAAAAAGAAATGAAGTACCAATATATGCTACAATATGAATAATCTTGAAATTATTCTAAGTGAAAGAAACTAGTCACAAAAGATGACATGTCCAAAATAGGCAAATTACTATAGGGACAGAAATGAATTATTTAGCAATAAAAAGAAATGAAGTACCAGTATATGCTACAATATGAATAACCTTGAAATTATTCTAAGTGAAAGAAACTAGTCACAAAAGATGAAAGGTCCAAAATAGGCAAATTACTATAGAGACAGAAAGTAGATTAATGGTTTCTATGGATGTGGGGTTGGGTAGGGGAAAATGGGAAGTGACTGCTAATAGGTATAGGTTTTCTTTTTGGGGTGATAAATTGTTCTAAAATCATGGTGATGGTTGTACAACTCTGTGAATATACTGAAACTATTAATTGCATGACACGTAAATTATATCTTAATAAAGCTGGTCAATAAGTGAATTGTATGACGAGTGATATACATATCTCAATAAAATTGTTAAAAAAGAGAGCTGGTCTAAGGAGGGAAGGCAATGGAGGCAGGGAGATTAGATAAGCATTGATAATCCAAAAATGAAGAAAAATGTAGTGAGAATAAAGAAGGGATGAAAAAAGGAGATCCTCCAAAGACATTAAAAACAATTCTCTCAATCAACTGGATATAGAAAGGAAAGACATACATAAATGTCACATTTCTATCTTTAAAAATTACTTTTTCTACAGCACCTCCTTACCATTTTAATAACACAGAATCACAATTTCCAACAGTTCTATAATTGTGAGGCAATGTTCATGATGTTCCGTACAAACCTGATTTTGTTTTTAAAAAATCTGATTTATTTACACATCAAAAAACATTTATTGAATGGCCTCTGAGCCAAAGGTACTACATAAAGAATAGGGTAAGTACCATCCAAGGTAAGTCCAAACACATTCACACACATCCATTGAGGTTGCCAGGAATAAAGTGTAATGCAAAGAAATGGTTACTTTATGGGTTCTTTTGAAAATAACAGTAGTATAATAATAGCAACAGCTAACATTTATTGAACATTTACTTAGGTGCCAGGCTCTGTGCTAACCATTTTATGTTCCTATTGCATTTAATCCTTAAAATAACCTAGTGAGGTATGTGCTATTATCATCATTTTACCAATGCCTGAAATTTGGACACAAAAGTTTTCCCTTATAATATTTGAAAAGAGTCTATGGTCATGCTACCCTGAACAAGCCCAATCCCATCTGATCTCGGAAGCTAAGCAGAGTTGGGCCTGGTTAGCACTTGGATGGGAGACCACCTAGGAAGACCAGGTGCCGTAGGTGTAAAAAATAAAACAAGGGATTGTAAGCTGACAAGGTCCTTGCAATCTGTGAGGTCAACCAAGGGATGTCTCGCCTAAAAAATGAATGAATGAATGAATGAATGAATAAAATTATTTTAAAAGAATCACTTTTTACTTATGCAAGGAGAATTCGTATCTATGTAACAGATCTAGCTGGAGACTAAATCAATAACCCAAATATTAATTCCTTCACTTGAAATATTAAGCAGATAATCAATGTTTCAGCAAAATACAAAAAAAGTGCACAAATATTCTTAAGTTAATAGGGTGAGATATTATTGCATAAATTTATAAACATGTAATACAAAAGGGCTATAGTAAATACACTTTGCAAAATCCATACCTGGGAAAGAGTAAAGACAAAATGGTCATAGTATATATGTAAAATCTCAGATGAAATATATATTAAATATTTAATGATGAAAAGAAATCTTTACATTTTATGTATTCCCAAAATACTAAGATATATACTACATTCCCTGCTTCCTCTGAAGCAATCAAAACTGATAGATGGATCACTCTTAGTAAGCAATACAACTATTTGCTTTTTCAAATAAAAACTAGAAATACATTTTTCCACGGAGCATACTCATGTGCTCCCCTCCCCCAAATATGCATCAAATCAAATCATATATCATGTATATATGATGATGAAACTGTAGATCAGCAGATATTTTGGGCAATCTGGGACATACTAAGCAAACTACATGCAAATAAATAACTCATAATTTTTTAAAAAATCATCCGGTTTCAAATGTTTTGTAGTAAACTATTCCTTAAAATTAAAAGCTGTAACCCACTCATACTAATAGTCCATCCAATAACAAAAGGAGGAAAAGGAATGAATGCTGTCAAGAGTATCCTTTCTATCTTTCCGGAAAAATCACGTAAATCATTTTGATACAGCAGACCCTCTGAGACTCTTTCCTCTGTACTACCTCCTTCCCTACCTAGACAATCCCGTTATCTGACTGAAGATGTAAAAAAAATTTTTGCTTAGAATAAACGATACCATACCAATAAAAGTTAAAATAACTAGAACTATTGAGCATATCTGAGAAATAATACAGTTTTTGTATGTGCATGTACACACACCAACACACATACCCTTCCCAAATGTCAAAAGAGATATATAACAAATAGATAAACTTCGAGGCTCATGGGAAAAGAAGAAAAGAAGTTTCAAAATATATATGCTTTCAAAATGTATTTTGAAGCTGGGAAAAAGTTTTAATCTTTTAAGGAGTTGTACCTGAGCATACAGAGTATCAAAATAAGGTAATCTCTTTCGAACTATTTCTCAGCCTCAACATTTAACATTTTAGGTAAGTTTTTTTCAATTGCCTTTAGACTTCCTTGAAACCAGGCACTTGTTAAAAACAAAATAGGATGTCAGTTGATCAATATCCATTTGGCTTAAATTCATAAGTCCACAACCTCCCTTAAGTGATAGAACAAACAGGTACAAAACCTAAAAATTTATTGTTTCTTTTTAAACTCCAAATGATATTTGCAGATGCCAAAAGGCATTTTGAAGTCACTCACCCTTACTTCAGTGAAAATGAATAAGGGGGATGGGGAGGAGGGAGAGTCTCATGAGGCCTTCCTTGTATGTCAAGTTTTTGCCCAGAGCTAATTTTCATAGCTGTGTTATAAAACCTTGAAAATGGAGGTTTCTAATGGAAATGCTGACAGACCCTTAACTATTGCAGCATGAATGGATATAATTAAAGAAAAGCTTTTGGCTACACCTAACTCCACAAATGAAAGACTGGCATTTTTTTTATTAACCTCAAATAACAGCAAGTGAGAACTAGAAATGTGATTCCAGAAAGGTAATGTAAAATGTTAAAGATGACTGCTAAAACTATTTGACATTCGAAGTTTTAAACATGGAGGCATTTAGTTAACATAACCAAGTCACTATTTTCACAAAGCTACTTAATCAGCAATAAAGAATGCTCTGGTGAGCCATCAGCTCCAGTTAGCAGAAAGTGGCATATAAAGTTATTATTTATTAACAGCCTAGAGGAAGCCACTTCTCCCTTTAATCAGTGATCTTAGTTCCTGCCTACCTATAATTTCTCTGTCATATAGTTATAAAACTATTACCCAGTTCAACACACACTCACACATCCTGCACACATATTTATGCAAGGACTGGTACCTTATTCCCACCTGAATTTGAAAACAGAAAAGATTGCTAAGGTAAAGTATTTCATTCTTTCCCTTGTCAGGGATACAGCGAGGAATAAATATCATCAATCTATGTAACCATCTTCCTTATCTAAACCAACACTCAAAGAATTTAGCTGTGTTCTTAAAAGGAAAAAAAAGCCTATGCTTTAATTTTTAACAACTATTCAAAATGTTTTTGAACTTTCTAATAATAGTAATACTAATAATATTATAGCATACCAAGACACTCATGAAAAGATCTTCAAAGAATTTCCAGATTTTGGGTTAAGAAATTAGGAACACATCTCTATGATTAAATACCTAAAGGAGTTTTTCTTGTGCTTCCCCTCCTTGCCTCCCTTTCTTTTTTCTTTTTAAGGTAAACAATCTTGAATGATCTCTGGGGTCCTTTCCCCAAAGATTCCAAACTAAGTCTGTCTTGACAATATCTGCCTTGGCAGTGCACAAGATAGATGGAATAAAATCAAACTATCCAATTCGCAGCCCCTCTTATTATATACTGTCATCAGTTTCATTGAGTTCTGTGTCCAAATTACTATGTAAGCTTCAGAAATTTGAGATGACAGTGTCTAAACTATAACAGCATCAATTAAGACCTGCACATTACTACACATTATTCACACATTGATCTCATACTTCTATCTCTTAAAACTGCTCTATAATTTTGGCAACAAGTTATCCATAATCTGATATTCACTTATAGCAATTTTTTTCAATCATAGTTGAACAGTATAAAACAAAACCAAAAATAACATTTGTGCAAAAAATTAAATGTGATCGACATGAACTTTATTTATGTCTTTTTTCATAAGTTAATCCTAAAGAACAACATATTCCTTGCCTCTCCCATCCCTGGCTCCAGACGACAGCAAACTATAAACTTAAGTTCTAGTTAAAAAGTACTAATATAAATGTTAACTTACTTTCATCTATATAATCGACAGTCTTTATTATGCCTCTTGATTCTTATCTCTGGACTTCTGAATAGTGGCCCTCCATGGATTAACACAGAAGCTTTATAGTTCACAGATACTTGCAAGCAATATTTTTCCCAACACTCCTGAAATAACTTTGCTTTAATTAATGCAGTCCTTCAACATTAAGTTGAATTTAAAGAGCAAATATTTGTTTTTATTACAAGAAGTGAAATTTAGATAGTTGCAATGGTGCTAAAAATAAATTATTATAAATAAAATGTGATTTGCTTGTCTCCATACCCCCTTGTGACTCATTCTTTGCAACTAATGACTCATTTAAAAAAATGCATAACTTGCAAAATTATAAAAACAAAGTCCCCAATGAGCAACCACTCCTTTATTTAGAAGCATAAATAAAAGGCAAAGACACTCCGCAGTATATGAGTAGTGGTAATGCTTTGAGGTTTGCAAAAAGTTTACAGATTTCATTTATTTAACTATCTTCTAATTTATAATTTCTTATTTTACTATTTTCTTCGTATTTCCATTTTAAAAGGCTCTCCAACCTTCAAAATAAGTCTCATTCTCTTATTACCTAGTTTCCATGAATATTTTCAACAAATGTTGAACCAAAACAAAAAGTATTTAATATCTTAGAATGCATGTTTTCTAAATATATCCCATTCACTAATCTAAAAAATGAAATGAGGTTTTTTTTTTTCTCAAACACTATTAAGGAGAGTAAAAACTGGTACAAAACATTTTTTGTAGGAAATCTGGTAATATCCATCCATATTTAAATGCATATACACTAATGTATTTTTAGGAATTAATCTACAGATATACTTTCACAAGTACACAGAGAATACATAAATAAAGATGTTAAATAAAACTGTGTTTATAACAAAATGGCAAACGATATAAATATTCATTATTGGAAGATTGGTTAAAGTTTAATACATATATTAAATAAAACACTAACGCAGCCATTAAAAAAATTAGGTCTCCAAATACCAACATTAAAAGCTGTTAAGGAAATATTAACTGAAAAAAAGAGGCTGCAAAACAATTTGTCTTTTAAGCCTATAAATGAGAAAAGGTCTGGAAGGTTCTGCAAGAAACCATTTTACTTTTGTGGAGTAGAACTAGAGCAACATTTTCAACCTTAGCATCACGGAGGCTACACCAGACAATTCTTTGTTGTATGGGCTATCCTGTGCATTTACAGGACATTCAGCAGTATCGCTTGATCTCTACCCACTAGATGCCAGTAGCTCCCTCCCTAGTTGTGACAATCAAAAACTTCTCTAGACACTACCAAATGTCCCCTGAGGGACAAACTCACCCTAATTAAGAAGAACTGAACTGGAGGATAAAAGGGTCAAGGTGGAGAGAACTTTTACTTGCCCCCTTACACCTCATTTTTTTTCTTTTACCATTTTTATAATGACAATATATATTATATTCACAATTTAAAGAAAATTTAACAAGAAAAAGATTCCCCCAAATTTCTAACTAAAATTTAATAGTATTTGTAGGATATGAATCTCTGTTTAAAAAAAAATAAACTATGTAATTAAGAAGCAATACAATAGTTAGGATGATTAAGAGACATCAATCTTCAGTGGAAAAGACAGAAAGATATGCAGATTTTGCTTTTTGGTTTCCATGAGTACTTCTTCCCAAGATGCCCATATTCCCTGCTTCATGTTCTACTCCTTTGCCTCTATATCTTTTGGAGCTATAGTTCTTTATTACCGAGATGGTTTAGACCAGCAACCTCTTCTTCCTTCTTGTTTGGTATATCCAGACAAATATAAATAAACCAAAATTGGTACCAGAAATATGGAAATTTCTAATTTTGCCCAAGAAGCTCATAGAAATACCACTTACAAAATGAATTTTACACTTGAGAAAGTATAATATCTGCTAATAAACTCTAGGAGACAAAAAATAGTTTGTGGAGCAGATCCAGAATTAGTCAAAGCTTCTAATGAAGTTGGTTGCTCACTTATCCATCTATCCAAAAACTGAGAGCTTTGAGATTCTTGTTTTAATATAGCTAACACTCGGGGAGAAGGAGATGCTTATCTGATCAAGAACCCTGGCTAAACCTTTAGAACTTAGACTGATGAGAGCAAATGAATGTAAAAGCTACATAAAACCTAATGAGAAATGAAAACCTTTGGATTTAATAAGTATGAACACACAGACCAACATGAAGCAAATTAAGTAAATTAGTAATAAATAAAATTGGTAATAAAAACAGTTGCTACTTTTCTAATGTGGTATTAGGAAAAGGTAAGCAATGTCTCCATTAACTTCAGACATAATTTCAAATTAAATCATATTTCTATACATAACTTTTACACTTTTCAGAGACATTGACTAACTACATTGAGTGGTGGCATCTAACTTCTTGAATATTATTTCGAAGGTGAAAGTTATGTGAAAAGGACCTTAAAGGCAATAAATGCCACAACCATTGTTCCTATCCATTACTGTTTCAGTCTGAGTGCATCTGCACATTTGTATAATTTAAGTAGATCTGAAAAATGTAAGTTTTGAATAGGTGATGGATATTATAAATATAACAATTCTACCTTAATCTCAGAATAAATTTTAGCTGAAAGTATTTCATGCAATTGAGGCTATAACTCCATAGCAAAATATTTAAAGAAAGTTACTTTTTTTTAATGGTATGGTATGCTCAAAATCTTATGGGCACTAAATTACATGTTTCAGTAAAGCCACCTCAGATCTGAGCTCATGATCTTGCTTAGAATATCTGAAACATACCTCTAGATAATAATATTCTTTTAGGAGAAGTAAAAAGGAAAGGAGGGGTGAAAAAACATAGCTCTAGAACTGCACAGAGTTGCTCCAAGTTTATATGTGTTTGCATATAAGCTTTCTTCTAAAGAACTACTGTCTGAAAGAACAGTTTGAAAACTGATTTATAGTCTACGACCAAGCCACCCTGAACATGTCCGATTTTGTTTTATCTTGGAAGCTAAGGTCGGGCCTGGTTAGTTCTTGGACGGGAGACCACCTAGGAATAGCAGGTGATGTAGGTGTAAAAAAAAAAATTATGCCCATTGATTTATGCCCAAGTAGCAGTAACGCCAACACCGTTCTCTACATTTGGATTTCATTAGTATGTCAAAAGGAAAACTTTAATATAGGATCAACATAGTTATGACCTAAAACAAATTAATAAATTAGCACATTACTGCAAAACATACCTGATTCTGGCTAGAACAGCTTGTAGGAAGTTCAATACTGTCCTGAGTTCAGATTCTTGACAAGCTCGGAGAAGCATACTAAATCCATCATTAAGCAGTTTTTCATGGGAAGAATGCAAGTAATGGCTAGTCTCAAACACTTCTTGAACACTATCAATATAGATAGAAATAAGTGTCCAAAGAGTATGTCTTTGTCCCATTCCATCATTCTTAGATACCAAGAACTCCTTTGCTTTATCCTGGAAAGCATGTGAAAATTTCTCAGCCAAAACACCAATATCCAGGTTTTTCTGAGTATACATCAAGAGGAAGGCCGCCTGACCCTTCCAAATGAGAGACGATGTCATAAAGGCAGGTTTCAGGAAATTCAGAAGGTCTAAAACATGACTTGCTACATCTTCCACCTCTGCAACAGCTGCTAACAACAGAAAAAGATTGAAAAAGTTCTGCAGACCAACTTCAGTTAGTTCTTCCATTCTTTTTTGATGGAATTTAGAATATATTCTGTAACATAAAAATTTGCTTTAATAAACTTTCATTCACAAAATCCATTTTTTAAAATAATATTTCACTCAATATTCATGACATCTCATTACTTTAAATTTTTAGCTAATTCTTCATTATGATGCTGTCACGTCACTTTTTCTACTTAGAAAACAAATTAACAGAATACC
The DNA here is from genome assembly GCF_000151845.1 of Pteropus vampyrus. Taxonomy (NCBI): domain Eukaryota; kingdom Metazoa; phylum Chordata; class Mammalia; order Chiroptera; family Pteropodidae; genus Pteropus; species Pteropus vampyrus. Next base: position 8,618,364 of record NW_011888839.1, on the reverse strand, counting down.
CCTAACCTTCAAATTGCTCAATGATACATAAAATCATTTATAAGTAAATCGAAAGATTCAGTGGCTTTCCCCAAATGTTCTTTTCCTATGGTATATGACTTTTCCTTTTATTTTAGTCCCCCATCACCTTTCTTTTAAAATTTTTATTGACAAATAAAAATACCTAATCTTTAAATACAATTTGATGTGCTTTACAGAAATCTTAACAAGGCAATTTTATATAATAATTTTCCTTAAACTCTTCCTCTACCTCTCACAAAGACTTGCTCTGTTATACTTATACCCTAACAAAAATCAAAGTGGTAGAAAATTATATTTACCTACTCAAAAAGAAAATTGTTAGTGTTCAAACATCCAAGACTAGCCATTTAAAAATCTCTTGTCAATAGTACTTACTATAACTTTAATAGCTGATGTACTTTTCTTTCATCAATTAAGAAATTAGAATTGAAATTTATTCATTTTGACTCCTACTTAAAGATTGTTAAATTTTGTAACTTCTGTAATTAGTTTCTTCAGGATAGAAATGATTAATGTTCATGAGCAGTTAAATGCTCATTTGTAAATAATAGAGCCAACAAGCGCCTGAAAGCAAAGATCTGTTTAATTATCTTTATATCCTCTATCATGCCCATGTCTTCCATAAAATGATTTAAGATTCAAAGACAAACTGGCAAACATAGCAAACGAAAACAACTATTTGAGCCACGTAATTACCGAGGATTTAACAAAGAAGTTACCATTTTAAAAATGTATAATCTAAATTAAAAAATCCAAATTGCCTCACTATAACCTTCTTAAAATTATTCATTGTGGGAATTAAATAGGTATTTCATTTAGTGATTCCTGATAAGTCTCCATATAAAATAAAAAGTATTGTACTGTGAGAACTCCTACTCCATAAGGAGAGTAAGTGGTAGATGGCAGTGTATACATAAAGAATGTTGGGAAAAGAGCTGGGAAAAGCAAAGGAAGTAGGACAAGGGAAGACAATTAAAAATCATACCCATGTAACAAATAAAACTCTAAAAAAAGAGAATAGACAAGTGTGACCAAAAGTTTATTTTACCATACCAGAAATAAAAACTGGACATACTCCCCAAATGAGAACATTAGAGTTATTTGGTTCTACTACACTTTGGTTAGTTTTCATTTAAAAATGAAGGGCTTGTGGGACTGATGGGCTCAAAGAACACAAAGTTTATAGGCTGAATCTATTACTCATTAATGTGCAATCTAGAGATGGTTGTTACTTTTATAATTTTTAGTAAAATGCATACAATGAGTTACATAATAACATTATAATTAATTTTGGCAAGAAAAACAAGTCTTCTAATATCCTTGCATTTAATATATGAAATTTCCATCTTTAAGACTAATAAATAAGAAATTAAAGTCTTCCACAAGTTATGGATATTAGGTTCATTCCTTACTATAAAAAACTGGCAGGCTCAAAAAGCTCCATATTTTGCTTTTCCACATTAAGGAATACATTTTAAATGTGTAAACCATAAAGACCTCCAAGCACAAGTTAACTTAAAAAATACAAACAGTAACATTTCTCCAAAGATATCAATGAACATTCATTACAGAGAAAGATATGGTACACACCTTCCTTTAACCTGTTTCCAAGGATGAGTGCCATTGTTCTTCATTGCTTTCTTAACAACTTTTGCCAAAATGCAAAGGAAAATGGTGTAACTACTTCTGGATTTATACAGGTTATAATCTTGTTTATCACAACAGCAGGTCTTCACCATTTCTAGCATAGACAAGGGTGACTTAACGATATCTGTAAGGCCTTTCAAAGGAAGCCAAGAAATACTAAAAGAACTATTCTAAAAGCAAACAAAAAGAGATAGAAAACACTTATTAAATCCCTGAGTAAATAAAAATGGAAAGCTGTAAATCCCAATTAGTTCATTAAAAGTTTGACTCATCTTAATCACAAAAATTACACAGCCATTATTACCACATATTCCTCCAAAATAAAAATTTCATAAAAGCATGGAACATCAAGAGGTATTCAAATTCCTGGATTATCCCCAAAATGTATTTTTAATAGTTGGTTTGTCCAAATTAGGATACAAACAAGATATATACATTACACGTGGTTGATATGCCTCTTAAAGCTCTTTTATTCTGTAAGTTTCTCAACCTTTTATCATACCATTTATTTTTATACCGTCATTTATTGTATAGAATTTCCTATATTCTGGACTTAGATGCTTGTATCTCCCTCATGTCATTTAATGTATACTTTTATCACCTATCTTTCTAAAAACTGGTAACTAGATCTAGAAAACTGATCAGATTCAGGGTGTTTTTTGGTAAGTACTGGGTACTCCTATTCCAATTAGTAAAGAGGCACAAAAGGTCATCATTCTTTTTGTGATGTTAAGATTGATCAAGCTATCAGCCTGATCGATTAATTTTAGTGATCCCCACCAGTCTTTTAGTTAACAGTTTTAGCAGGCACTGATAATCATTGCCCAGATGCTTTATTTCGTCAGATATATGAAATAGTGATTGTCTAATTCTATTGTTCCTTCTGAATTAGCTCATCAGAAATTTGGTCACTCTAAAATATAGTTTATATTTTCCTTAATTTAGTTTTCATAATAAGCGTTTTTTTCAGAATAATTTTTCTAAAAGCATCATAAACAAGTATTTGAACATATTTGATAAGTTTTAATCTGCAGCAGTCATTATTCTTTCTTATGCTCAAATTTACCCAGCACTGGGCAACGGGAACTCCTAAAAGCTGGCTGTGTCCTTTTGACATGACTCCACTTACTCTGATATCTTCCCTTGCTTTCAGTAATGACGAGATATTTATCGAGATTCATCTTGTACACATTCTGTCTCAGAACTAGATTTGGTCATTTCTCTAATCAGCCTGACCTTATGCTTCAGAGAAAGCTATTTTTCTCATTTTTAACAAGCTCCATTATGTATAAACCTAAACTTGTAATTTACTTGTAAATTTGTAAATTTTCTATTTCCATTTTCTATCTTGAGTTGATTTTATACACCCAGAAAACCAAACATGCCAAATCTCTCCACGTTCTATAGGTAACTAAATCCTTTAATTCTACCTTTAAATTTTTTTATCTTCCAAATTTATGCTCTCCTTTCTAAATCAATTGTCCCTGCATTATTTGCTTATACTACTACATTGGATTACGAACTTATGTGTACCCAATTCACTTACAACCTTTTGAGAAAACAACTTTCTCAAACACATACATGTCATGTGATTGCTTTCTAATGTCTCCCAAATAAATCATAATTTCAACTGCACATTATCTTCAACTCTTCATAATTTACCTCTAGAGTACATTCTCTATTTTCCTTAATTTCACAGTTATCTCAGACCTCTCACTCAGAACTATTTAACATAGTGGGAACAGATCATGTTTTTTCATGTCTCCATACATTTGTCCATGCTGTTCCTTTTGCCTGGATGCTCTTTTTCTTCTGTATTTGGAAAACTTCACTCATTCCTCTGGCCAAGTTAAAAATTTATGACTTCACGAAGTCTTCCATAAGTCCATACACGGGGCCAGATATAAAACTATTCTTGAGCTACTCTAATCTACTTTGAAAAAAATAACTTTTTGAAAAATCTGTAACTATTCATAATTAAGCCATAAAAACATTCCTCAAATGTATAAGAATTCTTCAAATTCCAAGAACAAATTCATATTCTATTTACTCACCAGGTTCTTACTATAATATTCCCATAAAATGGTGACAATTGCAATGTTTGGCTCCCAGAAATCACAGAGTGTCAAACAACAGTGAAGATACATTCGTAATTGCTCTTCTAATATACCATCCTAAAAATAAAATAAAATAAAATTGTGAAAAAATAAACGGGCTCTAGCAACAATGAATACTGTTATAACCTTATGATATTGCACTGAAATACCAACCCAATTCTAGAAAGAATATGAATATACATCACCAAATCATACCTAATCTCTTCTTCAGACAAGGTCTAAATCAGCATAAGGTAAATGTCTGAAAATTTGCTTTCGAGAGCATGAATATATGAGATACTATTCAGAAATATATTCGGAAATTATATAACTCGACTTTTAACTCAATTATTTAAAAATTACAATAGGTATTTCACAACTGAAAGGTGTAGGAAATCCGGAGACTTTAAAAAAAAACCCAAACCAGAAAGAAATAGCAAAAATGATCTAATAATTAAGATGTACACAAATCCAGACTACCAGGCCTTACTTAAGTACCAGACCAAATTTTTTATTAGAATATAAGAGTTGTTTATTTGAAAAACTGAGAATTGGCAAAGTACACATATTTTAAATGTTTAGGAAGTGGCAGGATGTTTGTTAAAAAAGTGACATGCCACTGAATTCCAATCATTAAATAATTATTTATTTAAAATGAGCTACATACCAGACACTATTTTAAGGTTGTAAACGTAAAGCAATGAATAAGTCAGACACCGGATATGCACTAATAGAACTTATATTTGGGGGGAAAATGGGAAAAGAATACACTGAAACAAGATAAATTCAAACTGTTATAACTGTGAAAAACAAAACAAGCAAGGTAATGTGTGTGGTGAAGTAACTGGATAAGGATCATTATTATATTAGGAGCTATAAATAAAAAGGCCTTTTTGAGAGCTGGCAGTTGTGCTAAACAATGGAATGAAAAAGAGCTGGCCACTTAAAAGACCTGAAAGAAAGAATTCATTACAGAGAACACATAGAAAGTTCCTGAATTAGCAGTAAGCTTGGTATTGCAGAGATTAAGTCAGAGACAGTCAGGTACCATATTTCTTTGAAGCTTTATAAGTCTTGGTGAGAAGTATGGATTTTATTTTAAATATGCTGGGAAGCCATGTGAACATTGTAAATACAGGAATGACATGATGTGATTGTTTTAAAAATACTGCTCCAGATCATGCATGAGGAATGAATATAGTGTATTAAAACAGACGCAGGAAGACCAGTTAAAAGGTAAACAGTGACAATTCCAGTATAAGGAGACTGAGAGGTCAAGTACAAGGTAGACATATTGGGAGATCAGAAGGTACATGGTATATAGTAAGCTTTAAATAAATAATTGTTGAGTGGCTGAGATTCAATGGTGTTTACTTTTTAACAAACATGCATGGTTATTCTACCATAGAAGATTTAAAGTATCTACTTTTTTCCTACTTCCTTCTTCTTCTGCCACCCCAATAGGTGAGGAGAAAATTCTGTTAAACTGTAAGACTAAGATAAGCAGAAAACTTTAGAGATATCTTTGAAAACAGAAGCAATGGGATTTGTTTGGCTTAAGAAAATGGGTTGATGGTACTATTTCCTAACATGGTGAAGACAAGGGGAGGAAGATGGGACAGTACACAGGACACCAAGTGGAGATAATAAGTAGACAATTTGACATATGGGTCTAGAGTTCAAAGGAAAAGTCATAGCTTTTGATATAAAACTGGATGCTATCTTCATATTGATGGCTTTTAGAGCTAAGATCATATCAACCAAGGAAAAGACTATAGATGAAAAAAAAATCCAAAGCTGAAAATGCTCTGCTATTCCAACATCTAGATTTTAAGCAAAAGGAGAAGAGTCTATTAGCAAAAACCAGTGGCCAGTGAAATACAAAAGAAACCAGGCATCATGGAAGCCAAAGCACAGATTTCAGAAAGGGACAGTGGTCAACAGGGTTGAATGATGAGATATTAAAATGAAAAGCAAGAAGAACTCTTAGATTTGACAATATGGAAGACATTAGTGGCCTTGACGACAGCAGTTTTGGGGATGGCAGAGACAGAAGTTTAACTATGGCAGGCTGAGGAGACAACTGGAGGTAAAGAAGTAGGTATGCCAGGACCCCTCTTATTTTGGGGGAATAGAGTCTAAGAACCCAAAGGATGCCTGAAACTACAGATGGTACCAAACTCTATATGTTATTTTTTCTCTATGCATACATACCTCTGATAGTTTAATTTATAAATTAGGCACAGTAAAGATTAACAATAACCAATAATAAAATATAACAAAAGTTATGTGAATGTGGTCTCTCTCCAATAATCGAGATGGCTCCTAAGTGACTAAAGGTAGGTAGCTTATATAGCATGGATATAGTAGACAAAGGGATGATTCATATCCCTAGCGGGGTGGCATGAGATTTCATCACTCTACTCAGACTGAGATAAAATTAAAACTTATAAATCGTTTATTTCCAGAATGTTCCATTTAATACTTTCAGACTGCAGGTGACCACACGTAACAAATCTCCAGTTAAAGGGGAACCACTGTATTTATTACTTTCAGACTGCAGTTGACCACAGAAAGCGAATCTCCAGTTAAAGGGGAATGACTGTATTTAAGTGAAGATAAATAGGGTCCTTGAACAGGTGAGGAGAGCCAGTGCACAGGGAAGGGAATTAGCCTTTGACAGAAAAAGTGTCACTTCCAATATAAAAGAAAAGCAGATTGAAAGGTTGAATACAAAGCAAATATGCTGGGAAGATCTGAAGATACAAAGATAAAGGAGTTCTCTACTGATTGGCCCAATTTTCCTAATGATTTATGAGGTAAGAAGCTTAGCTAAGTGTATTGGGGCAGAGCACGTGTCAAATTGAGTGTTAAAATTCTGAAATAAGTAATTTTGGAGAGTGGAAAACAAACATTATAGAGCTGAGTGCCATTTGAGATTTATGATCAAGGATTTTAAGTAAGGTGAATCAGTAAGAATGACTGCATGCTTTTTCTCCAGCAATATTCAGCTGAGGGTGGAGGTGGCAGTGGGTAGAAGAGGAAGATTAGGTTTTGTCAAGTTTAAAACAGGTAAGGGCTATGTAATTTAAAGGTGTTTGTGGTGGAGTGACTGTATAATCTAAATTGTTTAAGGAGGAAAGTGTGGAAATAGAAGACAGAAAAATGAAAAGGTCAATCGTGGTGGGCAGAATCAAAGTGAAAAAAAAATGTAGAGCATAACCACGGGAGGAAGTGAGTAAGGTAAGTAAAACAAAATCTGATTAGAAGTGAGGATATTAAGAAATTTAAAAGACAGGTCAATTATAAACAGTAACATTGGAGTCACTAATAAAAGTAGTAAATATAGAAAAAATAGTGATCTTGGTGCTATCAATCTTTCAATGAATGAGAGTAAACCAAATAGGATCTGGAATTTTTTGAAATTTTTAATTATTGATGCTTTACAATACCTTCAAATTTCAAGTCCTCTAGGAAACTTCCACACGAAACAGTGGCCTTTCTTTATTCTCCACAGTATAATATGCATACCTGTATCACTGTACTTACCTTGTTAAATTTAATGTTTACCTGCCTGTAAGTGTCTATGAGCAATCTGAGGACTGAGATAATATCCCCAGGACCTAGTACAGTGCCTGGTTCATCAAAGAAATCTCCATAAATATTGCATGAACAAAGAGATCTGAGTACTGATGCCTATTTTCTCCAAGCTGTATGGCTTAGAGAAAGAAATCTAGCTTCTCTAATACACAATTAAACTCATTTAACTAAAAAAGACAAGGTTCTCTCCACCACTAATATTCTTTGATTTTATGATAAAAATATTATACTAGACCTGGCTCATTCCTCTGGCACACTAATATAAATTAAAGCATACTAATCACGTTGCAAGGTTAAAAAGTAGATCTATTTTGAAGTTTTATTTGGTATCTGAAACTCATTTTTTACAGAGGTACTTAAACCATAAATAAAAATAAAGTTTGTAAAAAATAAAAGGTTTGAATACCATGTGTCAGGCATTATGTGACAATTGCATACGTAAGTTCATGTATGTCTCATACTATCTCAGTTTTATTACCTTCATTTTACAGAAAAGAAGATTGGGGTTCAAAATTATAAATAGCTCACTAAAGTTCACTTTGGAAGCAGCTAGGATTTATGACTACAAAGCCTATTATACATACTAATCTCTGCCACCTTCCAAAAACAGGAGGAAAATGAACATTTAATGGACAAAAGATTCAATCAAAATTGCTCTTTGTGACCATACCAAAATTAAAATCCAAGTTTGTAAGGCCAGAGCCCACACTGTTTCCAGTGTACCCAATTAAGAAGAAATTAAATATGGCATCCCAGAAGATTCTTTTCTTTTCTTTTTTAAGGAAAGAAAATAAGTGTCCCTTCGTTTTCCTACTAGTGGCTGCAGATTAAAATGAAAAGAAATGGCTTAGAAAATACCATTTTCTCCATAGTTCTGGCAGGATAGGTAATCAGTCAGTTAAGTATGACTTAAAAAGTAAGGTTTGTCAGCTTATAATACATTTTAATGCTCTGTATATTCATCTATTCTTTGTTTTGAACCACTTTTCCTTAGTTTTTTCTTTAAATTCTCTTGAAAATATACCTGTATGCATATCTGTTGAATTAAGAGATAGGATTTGCCCATCTTCAAATCCTGAGAGCCAAAGAGTTAAGAATACACAACAGTTTGGAGAAGAGTAGGCAATAGACATCTTAGCTCAAATTCATAACAAAAATAATATGTGAGAACAACTGAGTATATTAATTTCTTCCTACCTTATATTTTCCCATCACACACTTATTGAAGAGAGAAAAATACCAGTAAGGAAAATTGAGATACTTTCCACAAGTATCACCAGAATAGATCTAGAAACCAAAATGGATTACTTACTAATCAAACACATAGTAGCAAAGAAATTTTAAAATGAAAATAATGAAAAAATGAGTTTTGTTAAGAATCCTACAAAGTCAAATGCTTTGAGGGAGCACAGGAAGCACACAGTAAGTAAAACACATATAAAGATTCAAATCCCAGCTCTGCCACTTCCCAGTTGGCTGTGTGAACCTGGACAAGCTCTTCAACTCCCCCAGGCCCCAGTGGTTAATGTGTAAAATGGAATTTCACAAGATTGTCATAGCATTAAGTGGAAGAATATAATTATATGCTAAGTACAATGCTTGCACAGGGACAGCTATCATTTTGTTATCTACCCTATCTTAAGGTATTTTGTACCTTAAGCCAATATATTTCAATTCTGTGAGTGTTAAGGTCAAACTTTATCTAAACAAAGAGGTTTGATTAACGACATCTAAATCCATGTTCTCTGATTAAAGATCTTTAATAAACCAGAAGACTTGTGGGCCTCTTTTTCACATAGCTTTAAGCTGGCCTTTCTCAATCCCAAGTCTGTGCCACTAAACTTCTGTATTTTTCACAAGACCCCAAGGGCTCTCTGGTGTCCATCTCAGCTGCATGAGTGTGTATAAACTATTTAATGAGGAAAACTATCGTAGAATATTCCATAATGCCTGCTTCTGACCACTGCTTTAAACATTTTTTAAAGAATACCTTCCAATCTTTATTTTGAAAAAACAAATTTAGGCATATTAAATTCGGGTCTGTTCCATACATTGAATTCTTTTATTGTACTAAAAATGACAACATTTACTCTTTTAGCTTATTCTTTAGAACTGGCAATTTAACAATTGGGGGTTCAATTTTTATATATAACTAATGTACCTAGCAGAAATCATCAAAAGAAAAAATTTTATTTGAAAGCTAAATAATAACTGTAAGTCCTCCTGATTAGATTTATTTTTAGGATTGAATGAGAGCTGAAATTCAACATCCTAGTCAAGATCCTTCTGTCCAAGAAACACGATTTTTAATTAGTAATTAGAAAATTATTATCTCACATTATTCAAATCTAATCACATTCTGAGTTGTTTTTAGCCTTGGAGTCTCTAAATTCTTTGAAAAATGAAAATAATATTTAAAAAATATTAGGTTTGTTTAAGATTTCTTTTTATACTCTTTCATGACCTTTATTAGAAAATTCTTTGTGATCTCAGAAAATAATGAGGCTTTAACAAGCCTCATTTAAAAAAGCATAAAACTAACAATCTTCCTTTTCATATGAAAACAATAATGCTGTTTTAGAAGTAGAATAAATGTTCACTGTTAGCATTCACAAATATTAAATAGGATTACCTCTAGAAAATTGTTTTTAAAGCAAATATTTTACTACTGAATTGTACCTATATAAGTAAAATTAAATATATGCTCTCTTTACTAACAAAGCTCAATGTTTGTTTCTGGACTATCCTCTGTGGCTAGAAAAAGATTTGGAACATTATTTGTTTAATTAAAACTACACTGGAGTACCTATCAATTTTATTTGAAGATTGCTCTATATGTGGAATGTATTTTTTAAAAATATTGCAAATGACCTCTTTCACTGTTGGAGATCAAAACAAAACACATGAGCATGGTCAAATTTTAATTTACCTCAATGGGAGAAAACAGATATAATCAAACTGATAGCTATATCCAAACATATTATTTATTCTTTATGACCACCTACTGTATCCAACAAAATTGGTTTCAAGAACTCCAGCAAGTACTCCTATACTTATAAAAATCTAATTTGATATAATCAAGGCATGACAAAATTGAAAGATTGCTAGAGAGAATGGACTACCTCTTTCTATATATTATAATGACCTCTTCTTTCACAGGGAAGATATTACTTTAACTTTATGCTAGACCTGAGTTCACAAAGTTTCTGAGATTAGCTGTACCATCCCTACTTCTAGGGTGACTGACTCGTCCAGTTGCTTAGGACTTTCCTGGTTTTAGCACTGAAAAATCCTACATTCTGTGAAACCCCAAGCCAGGCAAATCCAGATGGTCGCCCTACCTACTTCCAAAAATTACTTATTTATCTTCATACTAGTTTTAGCTGACACCATTAAAACACCAGTTATATTGTAAAGGTATACTAAACATGTCAGAATAAGTTTTATCACATTATGAGTAAGACATTCTTACTACGAAGGTTTTTTCAAGATGAGTTTCCTTCATTTAAAAACAAAATTATAGAAAGTCATAACCTAAAGAAAAAAATATTAATTTTCAAACAACTAAATGTGTTTAAAAATGATTTTCAATCACTTAGTCAAAAAACAAACGTTCTTTGGCAGAGAAGAGAGGATAAATTCTCTCTCTTTTTTTCTTTGCCTATTGTAGGTATATGAGTATTTATTCAAATGAACCCTTAGTTTCCTAAGAAATACTCTGTAATTTAAAACCTAGCTGAACAACACCAGGAATTCATACACTGTCAGAGCTCAACGGAAATTTAAGTACCAGGTTTTTAAGCTATGCTAAGGCATTAAGATTGGATGAATAGCTGATATAAATAACAATGACCATTTTCTAGTGATTCTCTACATTCTTGAAGTAAAATAATATGTTCTCAAAAAAAACTAAGAATGAAGCCAATTAAAATAATATAAAAAATAAAAATAAACAAAAACTATTATAATGGGATAAAACCTCTTTTGTTTCTGATGTCACTGAAGGGAATGCTAACCTAGAATTCTTAGTTCATAATTAGAAGATTTATATTATAACTAAATATATTTATATGTTTCATCTAGAAATACTTAGAGTTAATACAGATAACAGGGAAAAGAAAATTTCAAGCTATTAAAATGATTTTCCAAGATATGGATATACAATAAATATGTGTGTGAACTATATATGTAGCAATCTTGTACCACATATTTCTTCATTCCTCTTCAAGTTTTTAACAATCTTTATTTTTAACAGTAATCTATTTCCCAAATTAAAAAATATTCTTTACTAAAATTTCCCTTAAATCCTTCCATAAATAACTTATGTAACAAACTTTACAGAACTACAATACAATATGTATAAAGATGTGATGAACAGCACATTTAAAACTGTTTTAAAAGGAGGTCAAATCTGACCTGTGGGCCATGAAGCACTACATTAACAGCTCTGCAAAAAGAAAAATGATAAGGTATAAAATGAGGGCTCAGAAACTAGGACCTTATCAGTTAGAGCATGATTCAAGCCTGTAAGACAAATTGCTCAGCAAGGCAAGTCACCTTCCTGCTGTGATGAGGATATAGCTGAATTTCCAATGCCACTGACTATCTCTCTCATCGTGTCTCCTAGACTTGATATCATATAGTCGAGGAATGGCTTATAGCTCTGCAGCATCTACAACTTATTTTGAATACATTTTGTCAAAGTCACCAACTAGGATAATTACCTTTGTCCTTTAACTAGCAGTTAAAAATAAAAAACCTTCAAAAGACAGTCACTATTAGGAACTACTGTATATTGACACTTCATTAACAAAGAATGATGATTCTATCTCCAGTTTTTAACAAGTGAACTAAGTTTGTTATTTTAAATCATTTTAAGTTAGCTTGGTTCTTATAAATAAAATCTGAAACATAAAAATATAGCAAAGCCCACAAATTGTCTCACTTTAATGCATACCTGAAGACTGATGGACTTTTTCAACAATTCTTCTACAAAGTTCCAATTTGATTCCATTTGTCTCTAGAAAGTGAGAAAATATTTTTGTATTAAAATTACAAATTAAAAGAATGATATAGCAGTTAAGTGTGAAGTGGAAACATTCTGTCCATCATCAGACATCATTACAACTTCTCGAATGTCTAAAATTACTTTGGCAAAGAGTTGGTTGAGACTTGACAGAAAAAAATTAACAACTATTCCAATCCAATGTAAACCTTATCAGAAGTTGTTTCATTAAATAGTGGTACTCCTATAAAATTATGTTTTGACAAATACTTAATTTTGCTGTCAGATATAATCTAACAGGGAAAAACATTTTTGTATTTTTGGGAGGTTTTTTTTTGCCGAAGGTTCTTTATTCTGTACTTTACTCACCAGAGATTTTTTCTCTTCATTTTATACATAATAACTTCAAGACAGTCTACTCTAGTAAACAAGTAACTAAAATATTTGGACAGAAAATAAAAAATTTTACATAGTACAACCTTATATTTAAGCAATGGAAAACCTGCAGGACCTTCTCACAGGATACTAAGTTCACGTGATACTCAGTTCTGCATACGGAGGAAAACAGAAGCCCCAGATTTGGTACTTCTTTTGGACTCTGCATTATGGACTCTTCCCTTAGCTAATTTTAATTTATAGCCATTTCCTATGATAAACTATAACTGTTGAGTATAATAGTTTTCAGTGAGTTCTGCGAATCTAAATAAATTATATAATTTGGGGAATCCCCTGAGCTTTCTATTGGTGTCAGAAATAAGGCTGTCATGAGAACTGTCCCCGAAAACTTGGCAGCCCTAAAACTCTCTCAAAAAGGAGACTATTTTGTTCTATCAATATTATATGTATACATTGTATTAGGATCTTTACATTACTACTTCCTCAAACAAACTTTCTCATTTCATAGATAACGGCAAGTCTCAAAAAGGTTACGTACATACGAGCCAGAGCATGGATTCAAATCCAAGTGGGTCTGGCTTCAAAACCAGGGTTCCTTCCGTTATATCAGGTTACCAGTAACTAAGTTTCTCATTCCAACAAGCCTTCCCTCACTTTCAGCAATTCACTTTTATATCATTCTTTGCTAAGAAAATGTCACTAGTCCCAAATAAGCAGGAACAGGATGAGATTAATGTTTTTAGCTTTATAATTCGATAGTGTTAATGTGTATATTTCAATTATTCTGTTCTACTAAGGCTTTTGAATCACACGAATTATAAAAGTAGTATAATTCTTGTCCAAAGAATTTCAGCTCTAAAGATGAGTATTGTGGCTATAATCTAAAACAAAAATAAACCATAACTCAGAGGAAAAAATGGCAACTAAATCCTCCCTAAATCAAGTCTGAGTAAGGGAATATGTATCAATAGGATACAGATTTTTTCTTCCATAGGAAAATTTTGAGCAGCTACAGCATTTTTTCTTCTACAGACTAAGTTATATAACTTAATTCCACTGATAGAAAGGAAGTAGGAAGTCATCAATTTGGGGCTGTGTTTTATATTTCTTATCCCACTATCAAAACCAAGACACCCACTTAGGCTTCAGTATAGGTGGTATTTCAACCAGAAATATAAAATAGGTCTCCCACCCTCCACTTTCAGTGAACAAGGTAACCTGAGACAACTCTCATTTTAAGGTTACATTAAACATCTTTTTTCTACTCACCATTTCAGATGTTTCAAAGATGAGCATCAGTTGGCCTGACTGAATGCAATATGTCATGGGCAGGGAAAGCAGTGTTAAACTGATCCTTGAAATGTTCAAAAGTAATTTTTCTCTTTAAACTATATTTGCTTTTAAAAAAGTTTGTAAGAGGATAACACTCTCTCATCTAGGTTGAGAGAAAAGCATTGAACAGACATATATGAAAACCTAAAGCCTCTACTATGAGAAATGAGACACCAGATTCTCCTTATATGCCTGTATTAAGCTTTTGGCAAATTTTGTGATTTCAATCTACAAATAGCACAAGTCCAATTTACAGAAACTTAAAAAATAAGTTTAGTCATATCTGAAACCTACTTAAAATGTAAAGATTTCACATTCACCTTCAAGGCAAAGCGGTTCATATTTAACAACTGAAATGTGTCTATGGTTAACACAAGATCAGAGGTATTTCTCTGCTGTAGGGCATATGACTAACCATTATTACTTCATATCATACTGTCATACCAGATTACTCTTTAGTGGAATAAAGCATGCTTAATATAACCACTTTCTATATGGTATCTGACTATGCTAATACATCATAAGGAGATAAAAGAATTCTAGTAATTTTCAAAATTCTAATGTAAATAAATCCCAGACCCAAATTAACAACTTATATCAGCTCTCTGAAAGGATTAGTCAATGTTTTTATGTTCATAGATCAGATTATATGATTTATAAACCAAATTGGGACACTTTCGAGAATAAAAGAAAAACCTAACCAGAGGAGACTAGGGGATAATAGGCATAATCTGGGACTGTCCCTGGCAAGCTGGTTATCCTATCAAAGACCCATTCATAAGAGGCAGTCCTTAGGAAGACCTTAATATCAAGTTAATTTAGGTGATAAAAATAGGGAGATATTTAACCACTGTGTAACTCAGTTTCTGTATCTGTAAAATGGATATATTACCCTCTCACCTATTTCATAACACTTCACTGAGATAAAAATTGAAGTCACTGTGAGATATTAAACAATTTGCAAATGCAGTATGCTGAAGACATCATTCCTAATGAAAACTACTAACTACAGAGCTTGAGTTTTTCTTTAAAAGCCATCAAGTCCAGAAATATCTGAAATTCTTTGAGGACTTGTGAACAAAAGCAGTCTATTTTATATACATACATACCCGTATATATTGCACATCTTTATTATTTTTATCATATAAAAGTCTTTTTCAAATATCGTGGTTTTCTTTACTATTAAAACCTTTTATGTAATTTAAAGAATTAAGATTTTTAAAAATATATGTATCTTGGGGGGAAAAAAAAAAACCCACGTAAAAACTGCTGAAAATACTGAAAGACATAGGTGAAGCTATTTTAAATGTCATAAATTCACTTAGTATCTTGATTCAGAGCTAATAAAAGCAATAATCTACAAATTCTCTGTATGAAAGAGAAGAGTGATTTCAGCAATGCTACTGTGGATGTTTGTTCTAGTACAATTCAACATCAAAACAGTAATGATATATATTAATGTGGTTAATTATGTACACCACACTGGGAGTGTCTGGGGTTCAACAGCAACCACTATTGAAATATACCACTCAAATAAGTGTTAATTCAGTTCCAGCAAGCATTAATAACCTGAAAGCATGTTCCTTGAAGCAAGAGGCAATACAATTTGTTTCATTTGTATCCTATCATCGACACCTATCATTATGATAGCCTCTCAATAAGAACTCAGAAGTGCTTAACTAATTACCATATTTATTTATACTGATTCAAATCAGAAATATAGACTTGGAAGAATTAAGGTTGGAAGGGAAGAGAAATAAAAATTTCATGTAAAGACCTCAGAATTATAGGTAGATTATTGAGTTCTTTTAATGTTGCTCCAATATTCTAGCAATTAAAAGATGTTAAATATTACCATATAAATTCCACAAAAATACTCAATAAAATGGATACTACAGTAATAATGGCAACTTCTAACATTTATTGAGTAATTATTATATATCAGCATGGTAAGGTCTCATTTACAGAAACAGAGGACATGCAATTGTTCTCTGTGAACTCATTCTATTGACCTCTCTTGATATATGGTAGAATTCTGCATGTGAACTTCTCAGAGCACTTTCGGACTATATTTTACTTAATGTTGGGTTCTCCTAAAGGGCCTTTATTAGGAAGATCATTTAAAGAACCTTTTGAGGCCCTTTCCATTTCTATGGCACAATGTCAATACTAACTGAACCTTAGATTTAATTGTATGATTTCTCAGACTGTCCAGTATTCCAAAGAGAGGAAAACTGGTCAAGTCCAAGGAACATGTTTCATGAAGCAATAGTTACCATACCTAGTATAGGATGAGAGCTAAGGAACTTTTTAAAAATAATGATTCCCAAATTCCAAACCAGATTACTAAATCAGGATGTCCAAAGTTGAGACCTAGTAATCTGAATTTCAAAAGAACTCACAGGTAGGTCGATAATCAGCCAGGTTTAGTAACCACTCAGAAAAAAGACCAATTTTTAAAATATAGACACATTGCCTTCAAGATCCTAGATTTATTTTGTGGAACTGATAGGCTTGATATAACACTATACTACCACTCACTTCTGAATATAGAAATAATTATATATAAATGGGGCTTCAAATAAACACATCTACCAGCTGGTTTTATTCATAGGGCTTTTTAAATAACTGTAAAAAAATATTTCTAACTAGAAATTAATATACTAGTTAAAATCTGTCTTTCTATTTGAAGTAATTTTCACAGTTGTTTAATAGATTAAAATATCTTTGCTAAAAGTTTATCTGTAAAGTGTTATTTGGAGAAAATAATTTTACCAAATTATTCACAAAACCTACTAATGCATTTCTGGAAGAATATGCTTTCCCTTTGACAATCTTACAGATTTTAGACCTAGAAGGAATCTTCCAATTCCATGACTTCTGGATGAGGGGGAACAGAGGCCCAGAAAGGTTTAAGTAATTCACTGAAGGTCACACAACTACTTAGCAGAGCCAGGACTAGATCCCAACTCTTCTGCAAGTTCCTTTACCTTAAACAAACTATAAAAACAAAAAGATTATGATTTTTTGAGAAGTTTATAGAAAGGTCTACAACTCCTATATTAAGAAGCTGAATATATCTCTGCAGAATTATGATCTGATTTTTGTTTCTATGCACTTACTAATTTGTCTACCAAAAATATGTACTAACTGATAAGTTTAAAAAAATAAAATCTTACCATTTTATCTGCTGCTCCATGACGATCAAATTGGTAAAATGATGCTACATGAGTAATAATCCACCAACTAAAACCTAATGGATCTGTAGGCTGGATTACAGGCACAGAAGGTCGTCTTTGGTCACTTGATTTGTCAAAGAGTGCTTTAAGTAATTTATTCAACCAGTTCCAAAATGACTATAAAAACAGAATTAATATGATTCAATTAAATTGACACTGATACAGTAACCTTTGATTTGGGCATTTTCCCCATATTTATAAGGAAATATTTACACAAAAGAAAATAAAAAAATACTCAAAGCTTAAAAACTAATAAAAACACCCAGGTTAAAAATTAGAAAATGACTAGTATTTTAGAAAGATCCACCATGTTCCCACAATTACATCTTCCTCTCCCATCCAGGAGTAATTATCATGACTTCCATAATAAATCATTCCCTTGTTTTTGTAAGTTTTGCCACAAAGGTCTATAAGCCTAAAGTACATATTTTGACTTCACCTTTTTTTCTAATGCACGTTTGTATTCCTAAGTGGCTTGTTTCTACTCTTTGGTAACTTTATTCTTCAACATTATGTTTCTGAGATTCATCCATATTAATGAGTATGGCCCATAGTTCATCAGAATATTCCAGTATATGACTATATAAAACCATTTACTTAATTTACTGCTTTTGAACATTTGATGAGTTTTAGTTAAGATTTTCTTTTTCTAGGTATGTTTCATGTATTCACGTTATTAGGCATAAAGTTGTTGACAATATCTCACTTTTTTTAATAGCTGCAGAAATCTGAAGTCATGGCCCTTTATTTCTAGTATTGACTCTGTAATCATCTTAAGAAAGATTAGCCAATTTTAGTAATCTGTTTTGAAGAACCAATTTTTGGCTCTTTTGACCTTTTTCATTGATTTAATCATCTTTGTTGCTTTCAATTTCATAAATGTGTGCTAGTTTTATTTGCTGTTACTCTCTTTGAGTTTATTATGCAGGGATTTTTTTCCTAACTTGTTGTGATGAAGTCTTAGCTCTAATTTCTAATGTTTTTTTCCCTCTAACGTCTATATTTAAAGTTATAAATTTCCCTCTTTATATCTCTAGCTGCAGTCTCAAAGCTTTAACTAGTAGTTAAATATTTCCTTCAAAAGTTTTATAATTTTCATTATCTTTTACCTGAAGGTTATTTAGAAATATATTTCATATCTCTAAGGATGTGTATTTCTCCTTATAGTTGTTAATTTTTATTTTCTATAATTAATGCCATGTTATTAGCCACGTAAAATTTTAAATGTTTTATTTTCCTGATAAACTGAACCTTTTATCAATATGAAACAACTTTATGCTTTTATTGGTTTAAAGTCTAATTTTCTCCAACATTAGTTTAATACATTACTTTTCTTATATTTTTATCAACTCTGAACCCTTCGGTATTTTACGTCTTAAATTTTCTTTTGTAAACAGCTAGTCTGTTCTGAATGAGCATTTAGTTATTTAAAATGAGCAACTGCAGTTAATGTAATGACATAGATTTAGTTTTGAAACTACCATCTTATTTTGTATTTCTATTTGCACACCTAATTTTTCTACCAACACCCGCTTCTTGCCTTCTTTTGGGTTGAATATTTATTTCGTTCCCCTCCCCTCACCCACACTAGCTTGTAAATTAGTCTACTTTCTCTTCTTGCAGTGATTACCTTAGAAATAACAGTATACATCCAAATGTCCCAATAAGTTTATATCTCTTATCAAAAAAAAAAACAAGGATCTTAAAATACTCTCATTTATGCCCTACTCAATTTATACGCCAGTATTACTGTGTACTTAACACTTTTTTAATTCCACTAGATTATACTATTGATTTATACAAAACATTTACTGCTTTCTTTGTTCTTTATTTCTTCCTACATCTCAGAACCTACATTCTGGCATCATTATTTTTTAACTAAAAAATAACTTTTAGGATTCCCTTCAATTTTGCTCCATTAAAAATAGCTTTTGTTTCACCTCACTCTCAAAGATTTTGCTGGATGAAGAATTTTAGGTTGACCATTACTTTGTTTTACTACCATGAAGGTATCATCTCTGCTGGCTTCCATTGCTGTTGAGAAGTCGACTGTCTAATTGTCACACTTTTGAAAGTAATGTATTTTTCTGGCTGACATCTTTTAATCTCTTCTATCTTTGATGTTCTACAGTTTTACTATATTGTATCTGGGTGTATTTATCCTTTTACCCTAAGTGGAATTCAATGGGTTTCTTAATGTGATAGCTTTCATTAATATTGAAAAATATTTAGTCATTTTCTCTTCAAATATTTTGTTCCGTTTTCTACTTCTTTTGGAACTACAATTATATCAGACATCTTCTCTATTCTCACATGCTGCATGTAGCTACCATCTTCGGTTTCCTTTTATCTGTAGCAGTTTTTCAGATATCTTTCATGACTTTAACATTTTTAAAGAGTATAGGCCAGTTATTTAGGTTTGACTGGTGTTTCTTCATGATTAGATGCACGCTATGCATTTTGGGTAGGAATACCGAAGAAACATTTTTGTCCCTTCAATGGAGCATACTGAGGGTATATAATACCGATCCATCTTATAATTGGTTGACTTTGATCACTTGGTTAGGGTGATATCTGCCAGAGTTTCTGCACTACTTCCTTTGTAAATAATAAATATCATGTAGAGATACTTATCAAGCTATGTAAATACTGTTTTTCATAGTACTTTTGGCAGCCACTGAGCATTCTTGCCTGAAATAGTTACTACGGGGGCTGTCAACTGATGATGTTCTAATTCCATCATACTTTTACATTTATTAGGAAAAGTTCCCCTACTCTCTATTTATTCATTTATTTCTGTCAGTATGGACTTACAAAGTCCTATTGTACAGATTACAATCCTTTCCTACCATTTATTTTGTTGCTTAAACTATCTCAGGTTTGGCTTGTGGGAGATCTACATGTTGGTGTATTCTTTTAAAATGTCCTCATATTCTGAGTGCCTTCTTAGGTTGTGCTACAAAATGTTCCAGGCTCATTTTTTATTTTCCATGCCCCAATCTGGTATCAGTCATTTGCGAAAAGGAGCCTTGTTTCCTTTCACTGGAAAATGGTTATTTCAAAACCAAGACAGCTGCAAATTGCTCTGTTACTCAGATATCACGGTTTCTAGGCCCTCTGTAGATAACGTGAAAAATGTATGCACACCTACATCTAGTTATAATTATTAAAAACCATTACTTCATACTGATACCTAAATCCAGTCCAATTCATTATGGTTCACTCTAGCTTTCCCTCTTTCTATATTTGTAACTGAATTTTCTAACAGTAACGAAGCTAGTTCCAATTACCCACAACATATTAATTTGCTAAGTCTTAGAATACAAAAAAATAGATTTAAATTGCTAACCCATATGTAACACTGTAAAAACAAATCTCCTAACAGGAGTCCAGTATTTGTACTTCTTTAGTTTGTCTTTAGCTATAGAGTACATAGTCAAATTAGAGCATTCTAAGTAACCTAGGTTAGTCCTCTACCCACCGCCCCCCAGTGTTATTGACTTGCAATAGTTAGATTCAATTGTTTCTTCTTATATTCTAATGGAAACCCTCCCCCTCCATACATGTTGATTTATTTCTGGAGCACCTGACAGATTAATATTAAAAAGGTTCTAACTTAAAACAACACATTCAAACCCTTCCACTCCATTCTGACTCACCAATCTCCCATTCCTACCCACAAATCTCAATGGTTTCTGATTTGTCTTTCCAGTGTTTGTGTAAACTAAATATAATTATCTCCTTCTTTTCTCTACTTTGTTACACAAAAAGGAAGCACCTTGTAAATATTTTATTGTACTCTGCTCATTTAACAGTAAATCCCTGGAATTACTACATTATCAGTTCAGACATCTTTCTCACTCTACTGTACAAATGTGTAATATTCCAACATGCAGATATTCCATGGTTTATTTAACCACTCTTCTGTGTATGGGCATTTAGGTAGTTTCTAATATTATGCTTTTACAAACAATGCTGCAATAAATAGCCTGATGCATATGTATTATTGAATTGTTGTAGGTATATACTGAGAGTAAACTCCTAGAACTGGGATTGATTGGTAGGGTCAAAGTTATAGAATCCTTGGCCCATACTTTCTGAGTCTTTGGTTGGGGATGGGCATTGATAACTTTTTATTCCACAGTAAATTTTTGTAGCATTCGGTATGAATGCTTAAAGGTCACATCATATATACACATACACATATTTGCGGCAGCTAAAATATATAATGTGTACAGGCTCCAACTCTATTATATTGCACGTGATATATCCCCTGTCTCATCTGTGGCACTTTTGGAAATTTGAAAGTGCACATTTAGGTCTATTTCCCCAAAAGAAGAAGAGTAAATTACTTCAGCTATTCCTTTGTTTTCTTTTTCTAACTCTCTTCAACATGAACTTTCATACATAATCATGTGGTAGAAAAAACATGGGCTGTGACATCAAATAAATCCGTGTTATAAATCCAGCTTCATATATTCTGACTCTGTTATTTCAACAGTTTACTTAACCTCACACCCATTCTACTTTCTGGCATATAAGAAATAGCACTCAAGGAATATTAATTAGCTTTCCTCCTCTTCTGGGAAACTGAACTGAAGTCTAATTGAAGTCTACTAGATAATGAGTGTTGGTTTTTTAGGAAAACAGTCATACAGATCTATCCAGTATTATTACCTGCTTACAATATTTTCTGGGACACAAATATGTCCTTGATCAAATTAGTTTATTTTCATTCTTGGAATTCCCACAGAATTTTAGGTTAAGTGTGAATTCCCAAACATTCTAGAGCCTCTCCTAGGCTTCTCTAATTGCTTCTTATCCTGTACCCCTAGGAAGCAGCATCCTGTTGCCTTCATAAAGGTCAGCAGCAGCCCAGACATTTCAAAATAACTCAACAACCCTGAACTGCCTCTCCCCTTTGGATAATTTCCTTAGAGCGTTAATGTTTAAAACACTCACTTGGTTGCAGAAAATATCCCTTTCTCAATGGGAAAACTTTAAATCTCATTCCAGGGATAATGTGGGGGAAGGCAAGGTATAGGGACAAGGAATTAAATATTTCTTTCTGGAATAATGTTAGTGTACACACACAGAGTAAATGGAATGCATTGCATAAATCAGTATTGTCACACTGTGAATTTTTAAATCTTTGTACAAAGTAGAAAAAAAACCCCACTGCTTTCAGCAGTATGGAAAGCTCCTAAGCACAAGTCCTGTATGAAGCTTAGTCTGCTGTCAACATTCTGTGGTATCATTAACTCCCAGGCAGATGAAACACAGGCTTTCCTGTTCCTCCTGAAACTTTCAATTGCTTTTTTTGGTTTTCTTTCTCAGTTTATCCACATCCATCTTAGTCTCCAAAGCCACTGCAGATAGTGCAAAGAATAGTTAACTTGCTCCTTTGTTTTAGGACTTTTTTGTTTTGTTTTGTTTTTTTAGTATGATCACTTTTTCTTA
The DNA here is from genome assembly GCF_000151845.1 of Pteropus vampyrus. Taxonomy (NCBI): domain Eukaryota; kingdom Metazoa; phylum Chordata; class Mammalia; order Chiroptera; family Pteropodidae; genus Pteropus; species Pteropus vampyrus. The sequence goes on along the minus strand of NW_011888839.1, from coordinate 8,595,568 downwards.
GTCTTGAGCTTTTTATTAAGGGAGTATCTCATCGTTACAGTCCATAGAAACTCCACAGAGTTAAAAGGTAGAACCTAAATTGCTTTTCTCTAAGCTGAAAGCTTGTTCTGTTGTGCCATATTGTTAATTCATTCAGTTTTGAGGCTGAAGTCCTAAATAAGGTATTAGCATGGTCAGGTGAGTGTCCTCTTCCAGATGGCAGACTTCTACAAGGAGAAAGGCTTTCTGAGACTTTTTAAAATGCTAACTGTTGCCTTGGTATGTTGTTTTGAGAAGTCTAGAAGAGGTTGAATTATTTTGATCTTTTATTTGGTCTTTTTGTCTGGAGGATTTAAAGATTTACTACAAGACAAAGACATTTTCTATATATTTAAAATTAAATAGTTTTAGTAAGCTATGTCTTAAGATGGATTATTTGGAGTTAATCTTTCCATTTATCCAGAAGGCACTTTCAGTATGATTTAGGTCTTCTTTTTATTTCTGGAATGTTTTCTTGGATAACAGTTTTGAATGTTAGTTATATCCCATTGTTTTGTTTTCTTCTTTAGAGCCTCCATTTAAACATAGTTATTTCTTCTTTGCCTATCTTCCATTTCAAACATTTTCTCTCTACCTCGTCAATATTCCTTTATCTCATTTTTAGTCCCTTGGTTACCTTTCTTCCATGCCTCTAATTAAATTTTCATTTCAGTCTGTTCTCCTTGGAACCTTGTAATTTAGTCAATTCTAAATAACTTTTATTTCCATTTCTCTCCTGCATTCAATTTACTTTTTAAATTTATTCCTGGCTTTTGGTCTATTTATTTTAACATTGGAATATCTTATTCAAGGTGTTTTTGACAACCCCAAATGCTTGTCTATTTAATTCAGTCTGAAGTGTTGTCTTACAATTTTCTTCTGCTTTATAGTTGTTTCTGGGGGAAAGGGTATCATCAGCTAAAGTACAACAATTGTTTTCTTGTAGTAACTTTAGAAAGACTTATTTAGTTTCTGTATTCTCATTTTGTAGATTTGGACTACTTTAAGATTCTTAGTTCAGTCAGTGGAGCCCTCTTTTGTTAATGTACAAAGTTCCAGTTTTTAACTGGATTTTTTTTTTTTTTTGGTGGTAGTGGTTGTGGCAGAGCAGGTGTGTCTTTTGTTTTTTGTTTGTTTGTTTCTCTTTTGTTCTACAGGATCATATTTTCTTTTACTTCCTATCATTTTCCCCAATCACCACGGGGGACTCCTTCCTTTTTGCCTTTTTTTTTCTCTAGAAGCTCTACCTTTAAAAGACTGCCTTTTCATGTAATGCACACACTTTTATATTCCTATCCTATAGTGAGTTTTCTGATCTATAAGAAAACTTTTTCAGTATTTTCACATTCTGGCAATGGTTTTAGAGCAACTTTATGACTGACTACTACTAGCCCCCTTCTCTCCTCTAAGCAACTTTTCTGACTGCCCCTGCTTGCTAGTAAGTTTTGTGGTAGAAATTTGGTGGTTTTTACTTTTAATTTACAGCTTTAAATATTCCTATCTTATAGTTAGGCTATCAACACGTTGTGTAGTTTTATTTGTTCCTGTTTTTCTATATTTTGGGGGAGTTTAAATGGGAAGATATGGCAGGTTTAAGCATCCACCCATTGTCCATGACTGTTGAACAATGTCACTGGTTTAGAAGTCACTGGCTTGAAATTTTTAGTATCATCTAGGCACCATGAACTTCAGGCTGTCATCTGCATGAAGGCTGGCTTTTAATAAACAAACAATTTTAAACTGCAAGCACCACAGTTAAAGACAGGCAATTTTCCTTACAAATTTAGTTAAGCTTCTAGTTCATCTTTTTGGGAGCCTGGATTTACAGGTAGTTGGTATATCAGTAGGCTACTGACTTGGGTTGACTCTGAGCTTTATCATCTCTGTACCTTATAATGTATGAAAGCTAATGTTCAAGTTTTCACAATTCTGCAAGTGCATCTAAGGTGATGAGGTAGCTTCAATGTTCAAGTGACTTGAGTTCCCATCTAAATTTAGTTTTTGGCCTCAGTTCCTCTTACTTTCTACAAGCTCGTTGACACAGTTAAAATACTTCTTATATGGTACCCAGCATGGTTAGATTAGATTTTTTTTTTTTAAGCAGGAATGTCAAACTATCTTACTGGAATGTAAACTTCTAATTTGACTTTCAAAATAAAATAGCCTTCAAATCTGAAAATAACTTACTTTTGTAGTATTAAAAAGTGAAATGACCTCAAATATTGTTTTAAGACAAACATGTCTGGTTACTACATAAAACATAAAGCATACAAATCATGTAGGTTAAATAATATATATTACAATGCAAATTTCTATAATTAATATTTTAAATTATGCCTACTTTTCTGCTTAAAACCTAGGAAAAGACTAACAGCAACAAGTATAATCATGCCTACGTCAACTATTTGGCTTACACTTTCAAGTCTGAAATTTATAAAATAAGAATTCTAAAGAAATTTAAAATTCTTAAAAAATAAAATTAACCTTTGCAGAAAACGAAAAAATTATTTTTTACCACATCAATAAATAAAATGTCTTGGCAAATAATCAAAGGGAAAAATTGCTGAAATTTTATAATATTTAAATCTCACTGTAAAAAGCTGAACTCTACTGATGAACCAAATTGTCAGGGGAAAAAACTTCTTACTCAATAAGAAGTAAAAATACAATAAATTTATACTTAGCAAACTTACTTTATTTTACTAATATTTAGTAAATTTACTGTAAAATAACTTAAAAATGTACTTATTATTAAATTCGATAGCAGGACTCAAAGCCCAAATTGTAGAAAGTTGGAAAATTCAAAAATCCATAAAATGTTAGAAGTACTTTTTCATATAACGTACACCATTTTAAGCATCATTTCACACTCAATTGTTTGTAGTTGTTTCTTCCTATGGATATTTCTCCTTTTCCTTTAATCCATAATACTTGAAATTAAAAAAAAGCTCCACAATAAAGACTTGGTCAAAATAAAGTGAAAGAAAATTTCCCATCTTCTCCTTTACACTTTTCTTCCTCTCTCCTTGAAATAAGATACTGTAAATTTGATTAATGGAAACCTATGTTTTATTTCTCCCCAAATATAAATCTGTCACATTTCCTCACTAAAATGATTCCTGAATTACTAGAGGGTATTAAATATTTTAGTCAAATGATTCTTGATAAAACAAAAAATAAATCAGTTAATGCTCTGTTTAGTGGTAGTTGTTGTCCTATTGAGAAGGAAATCTATAAGATTCTTCCTGGCCAAAACCACTGAAAAAATATAATTCATAACAATAACACATCAATTTTACAACTTACTTCTGAGAGAGACCATTTACTTCTGTGATCTAAAAGATGAATGAGTAGAACCCATAATTCTTTAAAGCATGGACATGGGCAATTGTGACTCATTAATGCTTCAGAGGGTCTAATCTGTAAAAAAGAACCAAAATTAGTTACTTATAATAGAGCAAAATTTTACATGCCACACATCTTCCTAAATATTTAAAAAGGATGATTCAGATAACTTAAAATTTATGCTCAATTACGTAAATTTGTTTATAAAAAATGCGGCATTTCATTAACTTTTAAAAATTCCCATTTTAAAACCAAAAGCACAAAATAAAGTTTATTTTCAATTTTTAAAAAAATCTGTGCTTTAATCATCTAGTTCAATGGTCAGCAAATTTTCTGTAAGGAGCTAGATAATAAATAATTTGAAGCTTTATTCATGATAATAGTCTTTCACAATTACTCAACTCTGCAATTGTTGTGCAGCATCGTCCATAAACAATAAGTAAAAAAGGATGGGCTGTGTTCCAGTAAAGTTTCATTTACAAAACATATGGTGTGTTAGATTTGGCCTCAGGGCCATGGTTTCCTAACCTTGATCTAACATATCAGCCACAAAAAGAAAAAAAAAAAAAAAAGTCTAATAAAAAGAGCAGAAAATAAATTTTGACTCAATATAAAGCAGACTAAAAATTTTTACAAGTCAGAATAAAAACAGTTATTAGGGACTAATAAAATTAAGCAATTTTACCATTTTTATAATAAATATATCTTTAGTGGCCCTAAATAATTGAGAGAATACGGTATATTTGCAAGTATAACTAAACTTCTGAAATTCATAACATATAGATTATTTCACATGTATTACGTATACATTTCTAACAATACATAGTAAAAGTAAACTGTTTAGATATTACTATATCATTCCTGGTTAATCTGCTAATTACATTAATTATAAACATAGACGAAATTTAAGAAATACTGATAATACTTAAAACATAATATACATTTAAAAAATGATAAATCCTGATTTTCCAAGGTTTGTACTTATAATGTAAAATAAATGTTAAAATCTATAAATTTCCATTACCTGAAAATGTGTACTGTAGTACCTTTAAATATCTATCTGCATTATTCTATATAAATACAATTTAGTAAAAACAAGTCATTTCTGCCATGATGCTAGATCTTTCATGAAAATAAGTAAACAAAACTACCCCCTTTAAATTTATCAACTGATTTAGTTAATTACTCATCTTTTTCATTATGTAACAGATATAACTGATTATTATAGGGCTGGCCTCTATTTGAAAAGAGGTTAAATTTCCTGTCATTATCATAAACATCCTGTTTTAATTTTTGACAAGATGAAAGTCTTCTGAAAAGAAAAAGCTATAAAAATACTAATTCCAGCCTACTTTAAATGTTTAAATCAAATTCTTTTCTCATTCAACTGCCAAATAATAGTAAATATAAAACTGAAAGCATTAGCAAGAATTTAGATTAAACTCTTATAGCTTAAACAATATGCATTAAGGATTGACTATTGCTACTATCAAAAATACAAATAAACTCATAAAGCATTACCTTGTCATACCTGTTGAGTGACAGGCTTATTAAATCACAAAGGAGATTTTCACAATGTTCTTCAAACATGCTGACATTGGTTAAATTGTCACCTGCCGGATTTATAAACTGACGACTATATACGACTTGTTCTAAAATGTAATAAAATAAATTTTATTTAAAAATACAGTAGATTTCACTACTTCAGAAGGAGAAAAGTAACTGTATACCTTTAAATTAACATATGTAACTATAACATATACAATTAAAAGCAAGTTTTTGCAAGTATAAATTAAATTTTAAGGTAAATCGTTTCTTATATGAGCACTAATAAACATCATCTGAAAAAAATTTCAATCCCTCCAAGTACCATATAATAGACTTTTCTTAACGTAGTCACCTTTGAAAACCAACAAAGCAACATCACTTAAGAAAAAAAGGGGTAAACATGAGAAAATCTTTACCTATATTTCTAACCAATAAAGCTTTTAAAATATTATTCTTTTAACCAATAATGATAAACTAAGCATGTGCAATTATTTTCTTGTGTGAAATAGAACAAAACAAGGTAACAGATGCTAAAATTTGTACCTATATCAGAGTAAGTCCACTTGAGAAAAAATTATATATTTGTGTATATCTTTGTATGTTTGTGTGTATGTACATATGTAAGTGTACACACACATATAGACATGTATGTTTTTGTGTTTATTGAAAAGCAGGTATTGAGGTATAGATATCTTTGTAACTTAAATAATTGATAAATAATATATCCAGAATATTGCTAAATTGATAATGGAACCTAAACATGACAAAAAGCAAGACCAAGAAACAAATAAGCAATATATAAAAGATTCCTATCTATAACAAACTAATTTAAAAAAAAAAAAAAAAACAGAAAAATTTGCAAAAGATTATGTACAAGTAATAAAGAAAATATAAAAAGACAATACAATTATGTAAAGATGTTAAATTTTACTGGTCATCAGCAAATTACAAAAATAGATTCAGTATTATTTTTCATGTATTAGTTGGCAAAAAATAAAAACATCCTCTACTGGCAAGAGTATGAAGCAAAGGCAAGTTTCACAGTTAATATAGACAAGTTAAAGAAACTTACTGTACAGCAATGGAGAGCATGTGCAATATTAAAACTACAATATGACATTCCGATTCAAAGAATCTATGCTACAGCATAACTTGTATAAGTATCAAAGATGTATATATACATAAGGATGTTCGATGAAATATTATTTGCAATATCAAAAAGGGAAATAACTGAATATTAAAAATTAGAGTTGGCTAAATTAGAGATCCATTACATATAGCCCTACATGAATAAAGTAAAACTATATGTACTAACATTAATCTCTAAAAACTGATAAATGAAACACTAAACAGAACAATGTGATGATACCATCTGTGGTTAGAAACAATCAAAATATCTACCTATGAGTTTCTATGTATGTATACTAATAGATAGTAAGTATGAAAGATAAGCAGACCAAGCTATTCCTTGTAGTTATCTTTGGTAAAAAGGAGTAAGATTTTTACTTTTTTACTTTAGTCACTATTTGATTTTTAAAAAATCAGAAAACACTTACTGTTGTGTCATTTTAAAAAAACAATAAAAGTTTAGATTAGAAAAAGGACATAAATCAGAAATCCATAAACTTACTCATTTTTTCACCAAGCATATGAAGAATTTCTAGCACCAGCCAATGGATATCTAAGTGGAGATGTAACAAATGCCATGATGGTGGAAAAAGCTGTGAATGACATTATCAACTGTGACTAAGAATTCATAATAATTTATAAGGTATTTGATAGCATATCACAACACTCCTCCATAAGCACACCAATAAAGAACTGAGTAATCTACCACTATTCAAAAGCTCAGGGAAAATCTCTGTCTTGTTCATTTGAAGATTCTTTCATTGGAGATCTTTGAAAGCAGGATATCTTTTCTTCTAAAGGTTTAAGTTAGACCCACCTAGGGCTGCTGAATAGACTTGTATAGTAGTAACAGTCCCTTCCTACCAACCT